>NC_046158.1:143920279-144110279 GCF_011064425.1 Rattus rattus | reverse complement strand
GTAAATATTTCATTTATTTGTTTTCTTATAACAAAATACCCTGAGTAAAGTAAATTAAGGGAGGAACTGGCTTCTTTTGGCTTACAGCTTCTGGGTAATGCACATCAGGATGGGGGTGGGGGGGTCATGGCTGCATTAAGAGGCTGGTCACACCGTATCCTTGTTCGGAAGCAGAGGGAGATGAATTCTGGGGCTTAGTGTGCTTTCTCTTTATTGTTCAGTCTTGGACCTCATGCCAAGACAATGCCATCCTCTGCTACATATGCAGCTGGAACCATGGATCCCTCCATGTGTACTCTTTGGTTGGTGGTTTAGTCCCTGGAAGTTCTGGTGGGGGGGTCTGGTTGGTTGATGATGTTGTTCTTCCTCTGGAGTTGCAAACCCCTTCAGCTCCTTCAGTCCTTCCCCTAGCTCTTCCATTGGGGTTCCCGTGCTCAGTCTGATGGTTGGTTGTGAGCATCCGCCTCTGTATTGGTCAGGCTCTGGCAGAGCCTCTCAGGAGACAGCTATATCAGGCTCCTGTCAGCATGTACTTCTTGGCATCAACAATAATGTCTGGATTTTGGTGTCTGCAGATGGGATGGATCCCTAGGTAGGGCAGTCTCTGGATGGCCTTTCCTTCAGTCTCTGCTCTACTCTGTCCCTGCATTTCCTTTAGACAGGAGCAACTCTGGGTCAATATTTTTGAGATGGGCGGGTGGACCCATCCCTCAACAGAGGGCCATGCCTAACCACTGGATATGTTCTATACAGGTTCTCTCTCCCCTTTGTTGGGCATTTTGGCTAATGTCATCCTCGTTGGTTTTTGGAACCTCTTGCATCCCTGTCATCTGGGACTTTCTAGTGGTTACCCCCAGATCCTCATCCCATACTGCTACACACTTCTGCTCAATTCCCTTACCCTCTGTACTTCTTTTCCATTTCATCCCACACCTGGACCTGCCCCCTCCTCTCTCCTTCCCAAGTCCCTCCTCCCATGATTATTTTGTTCTCCCTTCTAAGTAGGACTGAAGCATCCACACTTTAGTCTTCCTTCTTCTTGGGCTTCATACGGTCTGTGAGTTGGATGGTGGGTATTCCGAGCTTTTTGGCTAATATCCACTTATCAGTGAGTACATACCATGTGTTTTCTTTTGTCACCGGGTTATATCACTCAGCATGATATTTTCTAGTTCCATCCATTTGCGTGCGGATTTCACGAAGTCATTGTTTTTAATAGCTGAAATGTACCACATTTTCTGTATCCATTCCTCTGGTGAGGGACATCTGGGTTGTTTCCAGCTTCTGGCTATTATAAATAAGGCTGCTATGAACATAGTGGAGCATGTGTCTTTGTTGTATGTTGGAGTATCTTTTGGGTATATGCCCGGGAGAGGTATAGCTGGGTCCTCAGGTAGTACTATTCCCAATTTTCTGAGGAACCAACAGACTGATTTCCAAAGTGGTTGTATCAGCTTGCAATCCCACCATCAATGGAGGAGTGTTCCTTTTTCTCCACATCCTCGACAGTCTCTGCTGTCATCTGAGTTTTTTGATCTTAGCTATTCTGATTGCTCTGAAGTGGAATCTCAGGGTTGTTTTCCATTTTCCTGATGACTAAGAATGTTGAGCATTTCTTTAGGTGCTTCTTGGCCATTCAAGATTCCACAGTTGGGAATTCTTTGTTTAGCTCTGTACCGCATTTTTAATAGGGTTATTTGGTTCTCTGGAGTCTAACTTCTTGAATGTTTTGTATATTTTGGATATTAACCCTCTAATGGATGTAGGGTTGGTAAGGATCTTTTCCCAATCTGTAGGTTGCCCTATTGTCCTATTGACAATGTTTGCCTTGCAGAATGTTTTCAATTTTGTGAGGTCCCATTTGTCTATAGGTGATCTTAAAGCCTGAGTCATTGCTATTCTGTTCAGGAAAATTTCCCCCATGCTGGTGTGTTCGAGGCTCTTTCCCAGTTTCTCTTCTGTGAGATTCAGTGTAACTGGTTTTATGTGGAGGTCCTTGATCCACTTGGACTTGAGCTTTGTACAAGGAGATAAGAATGAATCAATTTGGGGTTGGGGATTTAGCTCAGTGGTAGAGCGCTTGCCCAGGAAGCACAAGGCCCTGGGTTCGGTCCCCAGCTCCGAAAAAAAAAAGAAAAAAAAAAAAAAAAAAAAAAAGAATGAATCAATTTTCATTCTTCTACATGCCTACCATAACTTGAACCAGCACTGTTTCTTTGTTTTTGTTTGTTTTTGCACTGAATGGTTTTGGCTTTTTTGTCAAAGATCAGGTGTGTGGGTTTATTTCTGGTTCTTCAGTTCTATTCCATTGATCTAACTGCATGCCTTTGTACCAATACAATGCCCAGGAGTGGTATAGATGGGTCCTCAGGTAGTACCCATCTGGTACCCAGTGGTTTTTATGAACAATTGCTCTGTAGTACAGCTTGAGGCTAGAGATGGTGATTGCCCCAGAAATTCTTGTTGTTAAAAATACTTTTCGCTATCCTGTTGTTTTTTTGTTTTTTGTTTGTTTGTTTTTTTTTGTTATTCTAGATGGATTTGAGAATTGCTCCTTCTGTCTCTGTGAAGGATTGAGTTGGGATTTTGGTGGGGATTGCATTGAATCTGTAGATTGCTTTTGGTAAGATGGCCATTTTAATATGTCAATATGGCTGACCCCTGAGCATGGGAGATCTTTCCATCTTCTGAGGTCTTCTTTGATTTCTTTATTCAGAGACTTGAAGCTCTTGTCAAACAGATCTTTTGCTTGCTTGGTTAGAGTCATACCAAGTTATTTGTGAAGTATGTTGTTTCCCTAATTTCTTTCTCAGCCTGTTTATCCTTCGAGTTGAAGAAGGCTACTGATTTGTTTGAATTAATTTTATATCCAGCCACTTTGTCGATGTTGTTTATCGTTCTATGAGTGCTCTGGTGAAATTTTTGGAGTCACTTAAGTATACTATCATATCATCAACCAATAGTGATATCTTGACCTTTTCCTTTCCAATTTGTAACACTTTGATCTCCTTTTGATGTCTAATTCCTCTAACTAGAACTTCAAGTCCTATATTGAATAAATGGGGAGAGAGTGGGCAGCCTTGCCTATTTCCTTATTTTAGTGGGATTGCTTCAATGTTCTTTCCATTTAGTTTGATGTTGGCTACTGGTTTACTGTATATTGCTTTTATTATGTTTAGTTATGAGCCTTGAATTCCTGATCTCTCCAATACTTTTAACATGAAGGGGTGTTGTACTTTATCAAAGGTTTTCTCAGGGTCTAATGAGATGATCATGTGGGTTTTTTTTTTTTTTTAGTTTGTCTATATAGTGGATTACGTTGATGGATTTCCGAATATTGAACCATACCTGCATCTCTGGGATGAAGCCTACTTGATCATGGTGAAGATCATTTTGATGTGTTCTTGGATTCAGTTTGCTAGAATTGTATTGAATATTTTTGCATTGATATTCATAAGGGAAATTGGTTTGAAGTTCTCTTTCTTTGTGTGGTTTAGGGATCAGAGTAAGTGTGGCTTCATAGAATAAATTAGGCAGTGTTCCTGGTGATTTTATCTTGTGGAATAGTTATAAAATTATTGTCATTAGGTGTTCTTTGAATATCTTATAGGATTCTGCACTAAAACCATCTGGTTCTGGGCTTTTTTGGTTGAGAGACTTTTAATGACTACTTCTATTTCTTTAGGGGTTATGGGACTGTTTAGATGGTTTATCTGATCCTGATTTAACTTTGGTATCTGGTATCTATCTAGAAGATCATTCGTTTCGTTTAAGTTTTCCAGTTTTGTTGAATATAGGCTTTATAGTAGGATCTGATTTTTTTTAAAAATTTTTTCAGTTTCTATTGTTATGTCTCCCTTTTCATTTCTGAATTTGTTAATTTGGATACTGTCCTTGTGCCATTTAGTTAGCCCAGCTAAAGATTTATCTATTTTGTTGATTTTCTCAAAGAACCAGTTCCTAGTTTTGTCGATTCTTTGCAGTTCTTTTTGTTTCTACTTGATTGATTTCAGCCCTGAGTTTGATTATTTCCTGCCGTCTTCTCTTCTCGGTGTATTTGCTTTTTTTTCCTTCTAGAACTTTCAGATGTGCTATTAAGCTGCAAGTGTATGCTCTCTCCAGTTTCTTTTTTGGAGGTACTCAGAGATAAGGGTTTTCCTCTTAGCTCTGCTTTCTTGTGTTCCATAAGTTTAGGTGTGTTGTACTTTCATTTTAGTTAAATTCTAAAAGGTCTTTAATTCCTTTCTTTATTTCTTCCCTGACAAAGTCATCTTTGAGTAGAGAGTTATTCAGCTTTCATGTGTGTGGGGGCTTTCTGTGTTTTTGTTGTTATTGAAGATCAGCCTTAGTTCGTAGTGATCTGATAGGACACATGGGATTATTTCAACCTTCTTGTATCCGTTGAGGCAATTTTTGTGTCTGATTATATTGTCAATTTTAAAGAAGGTACCATGAGGCACTGAGAAGAAGGTATATTTATTCGTTTTAGGGTGAAATGTTCTATAGATATCTGTTGAATCTATTTGGATCATAACTTCTATTACTTTCATTGTGTATCTGTTTAGTGACTGTTTACATGATCTGTCCATTGGTGGGAGTGGGTTCTTGAAGTCTCCCTATTATTGTGTGAGGTTCAATATGTACTTTGGGTTTTAGTAACATTTCTTTTACAAATGTGGGTACCCTTGCATTTGGGGCATAGAGGTTCAGAATTGAGAGTTCATCTTGGTGGATTTTTTCCTTTGATGAGAATAAGTGTCCTTCTTCACATTTTTTTTTTGATAACTTTTGGTTGAAAGTCAATTCTATGTGATATTTGAGTTGATATTTTAGCTTGTTTCTTGGGACCATTTGCTTGGAAAAAATTTTTTGGCTTTTACTCTGAAATAGTGCTGTCTTTGTCACTGAGGTATGTTTTCTGTATGCAGCAAAATGCTGGGAACTCTTTACCTATTCACTCTGTTAGTCTTTGCCTTTTTATTGGGAAATTGGGTCCCTTGATGTTAAAGTATAATAAGGACCAATGATTCCTGTTTTTGTTTTTGTTTTTGTTTTTTTTTTTTGTTAGAGGTGGAATTATGTTTGTGTGATTCTCTTCCTATGTTGTGAGCAGTTTACTTTGCGACTTTTTCTTCTGTTATCCTTTACAGGGCTTGATTTATGTCAAGATATTGTTTAAATTTGGAACATCTTGGTTTCTCCATCTATGGCAATTGAGAGGTTTGCTGGGTATAGTAGCCTGTGCTGTCATTTTTGTTTTCTTAGGGTCTGTATGACATCAGCCCAGAACTTCTGGCTTTTAAAGTCTCTGTTGAGAAGTCTGGTGTAATTTTGATAGGTCTGTCTTTACATGTTACTTGACCTTTCCCCCTTACCTCTTTTAATACTCTTTCTTTGTTCTGTGCACTTGGTGTTTTGATTATTATGCGATGGAAGAAACCTCTTTTTTGGTCCAGTCTATGTGGCGTTCTTTAGACTTCTTGTATGTTCATAGGCATCTCTTTCTTTAGGTAAAAGAAGTTTTCTTCTATTCATTTTGTTGAATATGTTTACTGGCCCTTTGAGTGGGGAATCTTCTCTCCCTTCTAACATATTTTTCTTTTATTTGGTCTTTTCATTGTGTCCTGGGTTTTCTGGATATTTTGGGTTAGGATCTTTTTTTTTTTTTTTTTTTATGGTATCTTCTACATTTGGGATTCTCTCTTCTATCTATTGTATTCTGTTGGTGATCCTTGCAATGGTGACTCCTGCTCTCTTTCCTAGGTTTTCCATCTCCAGGGTGGTCTCTGTTTGTGATTTCTTTATTGTTTCTATTTCAATTTTTAGATCCTGAATGGCTTTGTTCAATTCCTTTACCTGCTTAGTTGTCTTTTTCTGTATTTCTTTAAGGGGTTTATGTGTTTCTTCTTTAAGTGTTTCTACCTGTTTGCCTGTGTTCTCTTGTATTTCTTTATGTTCTTCTTAAAGTCCGTTATCATCATGATGAGATAGGGTTGTATATCAGAGTCTTGCTTTTCATGTGTGTTGGGGCATCCAGGGCCTTCTGTGGGGGGAGAACTGGGTTCCCATAATGCTATGTACCAGTGGTTTCTGTTGCTTATGTTCTTGTGCTTGCCTCTTGCCATCTGGTTATCTCTGGAATTAGCTGGCTTTGCTGTCTGACTGGAGCCTGTCCCTCCTGTGAGCTTGTGAGCCTGGGTATGTCAGAGATCCTGGTGGATGGGGTTGGGGTTGTCAGGCTTTCTCTGGTTGTATTTGGGTTTGGAAGGGCTGTCGCACAGGGTCTGCTCCTGGGTGCCGACACAAACTGGAAGGATTGTGTTCCTGTCTGGGTGGTGATTCCTGTGTCCCCTGGGCCCCAGGTGATTCCCAGATAGGCCAGGATTTGGGGCAGGACTGGCATACTCATCTGTGAACCTGGGTGTGTCCTATAATCAACTATTAATTATTATATATCTTCTGTTGATGATGAGAGTGGTAATGACTGGCTTTCTATCATTTGAATTTTTATCAAAATGTATTTTTGCAACAATGTATTTTGATAATATTTCCTCTCCCCTAATTGTATCCTGATCCTCCCTACCTTTTCTCCTACAGAAATCCCTCATTTTTCTTTTTCTCTCTCTCTCTCTCGTTAGAAAATGGACTGACTACTAATATCTAACAAAACCAAACTGAAACCCAGAAAGAAAGCAGAGTAGGACAAAAACAAAGAAGAAGGAAAATAAAGGAAAATAGCCACTATCACTATAAGACTATGAAACACACACAGATACCCTCCCCAACTTACACACTCAGAAACCCCACAAAATAGTAAATCATAATCGTTAAGAAAAAGATCTATAAGGTAAAGATACAATATGCTCACGCAAAGCATTACGAAGTAAAACTTCTTTAAAATTGCTAACTCGTTCGTCTGTGTTGCCCTAGTCCTTCTAGACTCAGGGCCTGCCATTCAGTGTGGGTTCTATTTGCAGTGAGACTCCACTGGACAACACTAATTTTCCTTTGGAAGTGGTTGTCAGTTGCAGACAGCCTCTGTCTTACAGATGCTATCTGTGTCCACTTCCCATCTCAGAGCTGGACCTTCTGGCTGAGACCTGTGCATGCTGCCACAGTCTCCATGAGTCCATCTGTGGTTCAGCCCTGTTGTGTCTAGAAGGTCTTGCTTCCTTCCTTTCTTCTTTTCCTCTGGCTTCTACAATCTCCGTGCTTTGTTTTCTGAAGAGTTCCCTGATCCCTGAGGATTCGATGGAGACATTCCATTTAGGACTTAGCGTTCCAAGGTCTCTCACTCATAGCACACAGTCAGGCATGGGTCTCTGTTTGCTTACCCAATCCAGCATAGGGGGAAGTTTCTCTGATGGTGCCTGAGCAAGGCACTGTTCTGTGAGTATGGCAGATGCCTGCAGGAGTCAGTTTATAATGATGTTCTTTGAGTAGAATGAAGTGGAAACTTCTGGTCAGTTATGCCAAACGATGTTTTGCTGTGGCACGCAGACGAAGAGATGTTTTCCCGAAGCAGATACAGGTGATAGAATATTTTGCTATACAAACACATGGAAGGAACCATGATATTTAGAAGGGTCGTATTTAAATATGACCCTACAGACAGTGGTAGCTGGAACACTGGTTCGCTTTGCTTTGCCTACTTACTCTTCTATGACAACATGCTTGTTTTGATTTTTCCTTACGTTTTTCTTTTTGCTGCCCTTTGCTTTTACTGACTTTGGAGAGAGAAACCCACCAAAGAATTTTCCTAAGAGTCTTGTGGCTTCTTGCCAATTGTGTGGCCCTGGGCTGAGTGGTCTCTTGGTTTCTTCTGGATGGAACTGTCCTTGCTGGTTCATGTGTGGTGTCTGATGAATGGACTGGACTCCAGCTGCTGGTTCGTGTTTGGTGTTTGCTAGTGGACTGGAGTGCAATTGTCTCAAAAAACTATTTCTAAAAAGGTCAACTTCCCTTATATCCTAATAATCCTTTTTTTTTCATGCTACCTCTGTTGAGTGGCAACCTAGAAGGGAGGTTGAACCATTATTTAAGTAGGCTGTAAAAAAAAAAATATACACCTACCGTAGGACAATAGGATTAGTTTTCTCCTAGGTCCCTGGTAGACCTAGTCTCAGGTTCATGTCCCCCTGAGCAGGATCAGGCATGGATTCCATCTCAAAAAGTGGGTCTTACATACAGCCGGATTATGGTGTCATCAATGTAGACCCAAGGACTTTGTGGCATATTAAATAAAGGCGATCTCCATAGGTTCATGTTCTTGAATGGTTGGTCATCAGGGTTGGCACTATTTTAAAAGATTGTGGGGTGTTCTCTTCTTGGAGAAGGAGTTTCACTAAGGGTAGGCTGTGAGGTTTCAAAGGCCCAGCCCATGTGCTGAGATGCTCTTCTTGCTGCTGGTGGATGTGTGTGTAGATCTCTTCACAGCAACCAGAGCAACGCTCACGCCTGCATGGCATAATGCTCCCTGCACGGATGATAAAACACTTACTCTGAAACTGGGAGCCGGCCGCAGTTAAATGCGCTCCTTTATAAGCCTTGCTTTGGTTATGATGTCTCTTCCCAGCCATAGAACTCTGACTGAGACAGGTTTGTGGTCTGTTTAGGCATTTACCTTGCACCTTCTAGGTTCATGATCCCTAAGTCAGTAGGGTGAATTCTGTACACATTCACCAGCACAACTTCTTTATGTCCAATGGCTACGTAGCTGATGTTTTTAGCAATTGGATCTTAATGCCAATGTGAGGAGAGAAATAGCACCCATGGCAGTAATCTGAGTTATGTTGAGATTTCCATTGGACCTTTTTGGCCATTAGGTGGAATGGAATCCTGCCACTGATGGTTTCATTTAGTGGTGAAAGATGTCTGACTGGGGCTTTGTTTCTCTTGTTATTTTGTATTTCTTTTTAGATTTCTAGTAAACACACACACACACACAGACACACACACAGACACACACACACACACACACACACACACACAATTTAAAGAGATTTCTACTGTGCAAAGTTTCCATATGACCCCTCAAGTGGCCCTTAATTTTAGCTGTTCCTTCCAATATTTTGTTCCTTAATCCTTCTCATTTCTCTCCCCCCTCACAATGCCAGTTCTTTTTATATTATTTTGTGTGTTTGTGTGTGTCTGAATTGTTGTTGTTATTTAAATACACACTAAGTCCAGTAACTGTTGCCCATATGTGTATGGTGTGGCTCCATTCTTGGGTACTGAAAACTCAATAGATTATACATCTTAAAAAAGGAAATTCTCTGTTCCCAGGACTCTCCAGTGCCCACAGCCCTCTAAGGATGAGCATCTACCCGACGACGTGAGCTGGGTCTGTCCGTCTAGATCTTGTGCAGGCCAAGTGCAGGGAACGCCCGCTGCTGTGAGCTCAGGACTACAGCAGCCATGCCATGAAGAAGGTGGCACCCCACAGGTCTCCTCCCTAGTCTCTGGGTCTAAGCCTCTTCCTACATTCTCTTCCTCAGTGTTCTCTGAGCCTTAGTGGTAGTGCAGGTGGCAAAGATTCCCATCCAGGGCTGGGCACTCAGTCTCATTCTCTGTCATCTGACTCCTGCCTATTGTTGTTAGATGATTCTCTAGCCAAGGGTCAAAGGGACATATGTCAGAAGTTAGAGGGATGTATATAGGTGGATAGGTATGTATTCATAATAAATGTATGGAGGTATAAATGCATATGTATGTATTCTTGGATGCATAAATGGATGTTTGGAGGTATGTACAGATAGATGGATGGTTGGATGAAGAGAAGCATAAACAGATTGATGAATGCATTGCAGAATAGATGGATAACTGGGAAAAGGTGAGAAGAAATCTGAATTAATGAATTTTAAAGAATCAGTCTAGAAGCTGTTTGTTATTTCATTATTTTCAGGTATTGGCATGGGAGGAGTTGAAGCTGGTAATGACTGCATGATTTCATTAATCATGGGAGAGGTGACTTGAGCCTGCACACACTGATTATGCCTGGCCTGAGCCATCTTTCCCCAAGCAACTTGCCTGAGAAGCAAAACCTGTTTCTTGAAGTCAGGTGTCTGCTATTACGATGCAGGTAAAGGCAGGCGCTGAAGCCCAATTTGAGAGAGTCCCAGAGGCTGCCTGGAATCAGGAAGTGGTCAGAGGTCATGGCCACGTCCCAGTCATGTGCCTACAGTGCTGCCTGGACCGGTGCAGTGCGCAATGCTGTGTTAAATCCTCAAAAGGTGAATTCTCAAGCCCATGACAAATTATAAAATGTTGGATAGGAAATCTGAGGCAGGGAGATTGGAGTTAAAGTAGAATCAGGGGACTGAGACAGACATTTTTCTCTCTACAATTAGATGGAACACCAGAATAGGACAACACGAACCCTGGGAGCACAGCATATGATGGTTGTTTCTGCGATCACACAGCTTTGAGGTCTACATCTAGGACCGGGAAATGAAATTCAGCTTTCACTGCTAATTTGGACCAAGACAAAATAGCTGAAATTTAAACCATTAATCTCTATCAAATGTTGACTGCTTTTTATATCATCGTGAAATACATCATATTGAGAGCGTAGAAAATCTGCTATGGTAAAGCAAGATTGCCATGCAGAAGACACAGACATAAGCAAATCACCATGTCAGTCCCAATAAAACTTTATTGATAAAGACATGTAAGGGTCCATAGCCACTTTAGAGGAGAATGAGAGTTCTCTTTTGTAGTCAGTAATATATGTTGTTGTCTTTTTTGATGTTGATAATAGAGGTAATGGCTTAGTAAAATAATTTAATTTTATTGAAGAAACCTGTTTTTTTTCATACAATATATTCTGCTTATGTTTTCCCTTCTCTTCCCACCCAAATCCAAATAGGTTCTTTATCTTTCTCATTTAGAAAACACACACACACACACACACACACACACACACACACACAGAGACACACACAGACACACACACACACACTCACTCACCACACCACACATTCACACATAGTTGCACACCCATTAATGCCATAAATACATAAAATTGGCAAGCATAGTATATAAACAAAAGACTTGAAAGGCCAAGACATATGTCTACCCAACATGATATGAAAGAGAAGCCCTTGAAAAATCCATTGAATTGAATTGGTTTGGTGTGGTGTTAGCCCATCATAGCAGCTCTGCCTGGAATCAAGACGAGGTCAGAGGTCAGAGGTCACGGACACTTCCCAGTCAAGTCCCTACACTGTCGCCTGTCATGTGTAGTTGGAAAGGTTGGAATCCCAGGTCTATGAGACATTACAAAATACTAAATGGAACACCTAGGGAGGAGGAATAAAGTGGACACTAAAGTAGAAGCAGGGGACGGAGTTGGGCACCTTTGTCACTACATTAAGATGTAAACACAGAGGCAGGACATCATGAACCTGGGAGCACAGCATTTGTTGGTTGTTTCTAGGATCACACAGCTTAGAGAGAGCTGCAGGTCACTCCACTTTTTACATCCAGCACCAGGTTAGGAAATCCAGCTTCTACTCCTCAGTTGGAAGAAGACGGAATCACTGAAATTTAAATCATGAATCTCTACCAAATGCTTAATGTTTTCATGTCCACATGAAGTGAGTCAAATGCAGAACACAGACAGTCTGTCCTTGTAACCAAAACAGTCATACAGAAGACACAGAAATAAGCAAACCAGGGGGACTCACCAGTAAACCTTTATTGATAAGACATGTAAGGACTAAGGGTTACTTTAAGAGAGAATGAAAGTTCACTTTTGTAATCAATTATAAATTGTTATATAATTTCTGTTGGTGGTGATAGTGGCAATGACTGGTTTTCTACCATTTTAATTTTTTAAATATATTTTTTTCAACAAGATATTCTGACCCTCCCTCCCAAGTCTTTCCAGATCCTCCTTACTTTCCCTCCAACCTGTCTGTTTTCCCACCCCTCTCTCATTAGAAAATGAACTGACCACTAAAACCTAACAAAACCAAACTGCAACCCAGCAACAAATCACAATAGGACAAAGTAAATAAGAAAGCAGATAAAGAAAAATAGTCAAAGTATAAGAATAAGAAACACACACACTCACACATGCATGCACACACACACACACACACACACACACACACACACACACACACAGAGAGAGAGAGAGAGAGAGAGAGAGAGAGAGAGAGAGATCCTTTAAAAACCCAAAATCAGGAACTAAATTTTAAAAGCAAATCCCTTGTAAAGAAAAGCGATGTGCCCACACATGCATTATGAAAGAGAAACCCTGCATAAATCTATTGAGAATGTTTTGTAGAATATGAACCAGTCCCAGAGACTCTGTCTGGAATTAAGAAGAAGCCAGAGGCCACTTCCCACTCATGTCCCTACAATGATGCCTGTCCTGTGTGCTGGGTAGGGTTGTGCACAATCCTACAAAAAGTGCACTTTCACATCCACAAGACATTATCAAATGTTAAATGAACCATCTAGAGCAGGAAGAGTAAAGTAGAAGCTAAAATGGAAGAAGGGGACTGAGATGGACATTTTTGTAGCTACATTAAGATGCAAACAGAGGCAGGATACCATGACCCCGGGAGCACAGCATATGCTGGTCATTCCTGAGATCACACAGCTTAGAGGGAGCCAGAGGCCATTCCACTTTTTACATCCAGCACCAGGTTAGGAAATCCAGCTTCTACTGCTCAGTTGGAAGAAGACAGAATCACTGTCATTTAAACACAGAATCATTTAAACCATGAATCTTTATCTAATGATTATTGCTTTTGTGTCCACATGAACTGGGTCAAATACAAAATGTAGAATATCTGCCCTTATAGCCTGAAACAGCCATGAAGAAGACACGGAATGTACAAATGAGCGTCTATCCCGATAAAACTTTATTGATAAAGACATGTAAGAGCCCAGGGCCAGTTTAAAGAACAAGACCTCTCTTTTGAGATCAATGACACATTTTGTTATCTGTTCTGTTGTTGATGATGATAGAGCTAATGGCTTAGTAAAATCATTTAAATTTATTGAAGAAACCTGTTCTTCATACAATAATTCCCATCATGTTTTGCTCTCCCCACCTTTTCCCAGATCCTTTCTACATTTCTTCCCACCCAAATCCAGATGCTTTCTTTATCTCTTTCTCATTTTGCAAACGGAGATACACACACACATACACACACACACACACAAACACACACACACTCACACACACAAACACAAACACACACAAACACAAACACACACAAACACACACACAAACACACACACAAACACACACACACACACACACACACAGACACAAACACACATACACACACACACACACACACACACACACACACACACAAACACAAACACAAACACACACACACACACACACACACACACACACACACACACACACACACACACACACACACACACACAAACACACACAAACACACACACAAACAAACACACACAAACACAAACACACACAAACACACACAAACACACACACACTCACCCACACACTTACCCACACAAACACAAACACACACACACACACACACACACACACACACACACGCCCATAAACTTACACACTAAGAAATCCCACAAAATGAAAAACCAAAATTGTTAAGAAAAAGATCTGTAAAGCAAAAGTAAAATATACTCACTGTGATGATTTATATGTGCTCGGCCCAGGGAGTGTCACTGTTTAAAGGTATAGCCCTGTTGGAGTGTCGATGTAGGTGTGGGCTTTAAGACCCTCATCCTAGCTACCTGGAAGCCAATATTCTGCTAGCAATCTTCAGATCAAGATGTAGACCTCTCAGCTCCTCCTGCACCATGCCTGCCTGGATGCTGCTATGTTCCTGCCTTGATGATAATGGACTGAACCTCTGAACCTGTAATAGAGCCCCAATTAAATGTTATTTTTATGAGAGTTGCCTTAGTTGTGGTGTCTGTTCACAGCAGTAAAATCCTAACTAAGGTAGAAGTTGGTGCTGAGAGTCAGGTATTGCTGCGATAGGTCTGACCAGGCTTTTGCTTGGAAGAATGTGGATTTTGGGACTTCAGATTTGTAAAACAGTAGAACGCTGTAAGTAGAGCTCAATGGGTCATTCTAGAAGGGATATGAAAGACATTGCTGCTCAATGGGCGATCCTACAGGGAATATGGAAGATGTTGTTGCTGAGGGTGATTTGAACTGTGAAAGCCTGGCTCTAGAGGTTTCAGAGAAGAATTTTAATATGTGGACAACAGACTGTTCTTGTGATATTTTGGTGAAGAATGTGCCTGCATTTGCCCTTGTCTGAAGAATCTACCTGAGGCTAAGGTGAAGAGATTTGAATTAATTCTTTTGATAAAGGAAGTCTCAAAACAGCCTGATATAAATTCTGTTGTGTGGTTACTAAAGTTCTTTTTCATGAAGAGTGTTTTAATGAAAAGGAGCCAGCTGAGAAAAGAGAAATATAAAATATATGCTTCGAATATTAAAGGGGAACTGGGAAGTGAAAAGGAGATGAATTCTGTGTTCAAGGATATAAAATGGAATTAAGGGAGTAGTGACCTTGGGGTAAGATCCCACCCAGCTAAGTTTAGGTCCAGGCATGATAGTGCAAGCCTTTAATTCCAGGAGGCAAAAGCAAGCAGACCACTGAATTCAAGGCCAGTCTAGAACAGAGCAAGTTTTAGGTGAAGAAAAAATTAAATCCAGGCTTGGTGGACCACACCTTTAATCCCAGTGCTTAAGAGAGAGGCATGCAGATCTTGGTTCAAAGGCAGTCTATGGAGAAAGTTCCAGGATAGCCAAGCTTAGGCAGTGAAGGAGTTGGAAAACAGAAAGCTGGTGATAAGGTAATAGAACAAGGGGGCCATGTTCCAGCCTCAGGAAAGAGTAGGTCTTGGCAGCTTTGGCCAGGTGGCTCTGGCTTTAGAGTCTAAAATAGAAGGGACTACTGGGACATTTGATGTTGGTTAAGAATTAGTAGTGATTATGAAGAGACCCATGCCTCCAGCTGCATATGTAGCAGAGAATGGCCTTGTTGGGCACCAAAGGGAGGAGAAGCCCTTGGTTCTGCCAAGGCTGGACTGACCACCCCCCCACCCCCCCACCCCAGTGTAGGGGAATGTCAGGGTGGGGAGGCAGGAAGGGGTGGGTGGTTGGGTGGGGGAATAACAGTTGAAATGTAAATTAAAAATTATGCAAGAAAAAGAAGAAGAAGAAGAAGAAGAAGAAGAGGAGGAGGAGGAGGAGGAGGAGGAGGAGGAAGAAGAAGAGGAAGAAGAAGAAGAAGAAACAGCAGCAGCGGAGACCAGAAATCTGGGAAGTGTTTTTCTGAGAGCTCCCGAGATAGGCAAGGTTGTATCTCATGCTGCAGCTGCAGCTGCACTTGGTGATGTGTAAGAGTCACCCAGGTGGTACTGGTTTTGAAGGCGTGGAGGGGTCATAAAGAACAGCTGAGGCTTGGCACTGTGAGAGGCCATGGAAGGCCATTGGTGAAGATGCAGCCTCAGTTGCAATTAACAATCCAGGATTGAAGGGGTCATGTAGAGGAGTTGAGGCTTGGCACCATGAAGAGAGCCTATGAGAGACTATTGGTCAATCCCAGTTGCATCGGAAGGATGTCAGTGTATTGGAGATGCCAGTACCATGGGATGATCACCAAAAAAAAAAAAAAAAAAAAAAAAAAAATAGCAGAGGCATGAAATGGATATACCTGAGCTTAGAGTGCTACAGAGGGCAAAGCTAGAGAAATGGTGCTAGCCCTTTGGAGGAGCCCAGAAGATCATGTGTGGATCCCAGACATTGAAACAGGAAGCTGTAACATTAAAGTTGCCTTGGAGACCCCAAGATGTTCCAGATGCCAGAGTCCTGGGCTATCTGCTGAGGGAATAGAACCAGCCCAAGAGAAAGAAGTTTGTTGCAGTCAACAAAGATGAAAAAGGAGTTGGGGATTTGAAGACCATTTTGACATCAGACATGGAGATGCAGAGTTTGGAGTTTGCCCAGCTGGTTTCTTGTCTTTCTTTGGGGATTACAGTTAAGTGATTGGATAATTCTCCAAAGAAAGTTTGAACTTTGGAATTTTAACATTGTTAAGACTGCTATAGGAAAGGGAATAACAATCGAAACGTAAATAAGAAATACCCAAGTTAATAAAGATTAAAAAAAAAAAAAGAAATGCCTCCTTCCCCCCCAAAAAAAGACTGCTGTAGATTATGGGCCTTTTGAAGTTGAACTAAACATATTTTGCATTATGCTGTGTTTAGGTATGCCCCCATAGACTCATATGTTCAAGCAAGCCTATGGATGTCAGGGAATGGAATGTGATGGTTTGTATATGTTCAGCCCAGGGAGTGGTACTATTCAAAGGTGTAGCCCTGCTGGAGTAGGTGTGTCACTCTGGGTGTGGACTTTAAGACCTTCTTCCCAGCTGGTTCAACTCCATTTTTGGCTAGTAGCCTTCAGATGAAGATGTAGAACTCTCAGCTCCTCCTGCACCATGCCTGCCTGGATGCTGTCATGTTCCTGCCTTGCCGATACTAGACTGAACCCCTAACCTGTAAGCCAGCCCCAATTAAATGTTGTTCTTATTAAGAGTTGTCTTGGTCATGGTGTCTGTTCACAGGAGTAAAACCCTAACTACGATACTCACACAAATCATTGAAGTAAAACCCCTCAAAAAATTACTGTTGAGGTATTTGTGTTGCCCCAGTTCTCCAGACTTTGGGCCTGCCATTCAGTGTGGGTTCTATATGCAGTGAGACTCCACTAGACAACACTAATTTTCCTTTGGAAGTGGTTGTCAGTTGCAGACAGCCTCTGTCTTACGGATGCTATCTGTGTCCACTTCCCATCTGAGAGCTGGACCTTCTGGCTGAGACCTGTGCATGGCGCCACAGTCTCCGTGAGTCCATCTGTGGCTTAGCCCTGTTGTGCGTCCTTACTTTCTTCCTTTCCCTCTGGCTCTTATCATCTTTCTTCCTCCTCTTTGGATCAGTTCCCTGAGGGGAGGCATTTGACGGAGACACCCTTCTTAGGACTGAGTGTTCCAAGGTCTCTCACTCATAGCACACAGTCAGGCACGGGTCTCTGTATGCTTACCCATCCAGCATAGGGGAAGTTTCTCTGATGGTGCCTGAGCAAGGCACTGTTCTGTGAGTATGGCAGATGCCTGCAGGAGCCAGTTTTGTGCTACATTCCTTTATTGGGCCTTCAGTCCCCCTCGTGTTTGTAATAGGCTACTTTCCCTATGTTTGTGTCACCATGGCACTAGCAGGCAGGTCACCAATGAATATCACAGTTCGTTTTGTTATTGTTTGTTTGTTTAGATCTGGGTTAGTATTTCTCTCCCCCTTTGTGGTTTGCACAGCACCTCTCAGTATTACGATGAGTAGATAGCATTTATGAAGGCTCTAGGCAGGCATTGTACCGTGTTCAGTGAGTTATGTAGCTGATATCTTTAGCAGAAGGAGGTGGATAAAATCGCGAAGAGCAGCCAATTGTCGTGGCAATAATCTGAGTTACTTTGGGGCTTCCATGAGGCCTCTTTAGCCATCATTTCAGTAAGATCCAAACACGCTCTAGTGCTGTAGGTTTCTTTGGGGGAGGCGAGAGATGCTAGTAGGGACACTGTCTCCCTTGTTACTTGGTAATTCCATTTAGATTTCTCTTACATACATTTTAAGAAACTTCTATCCTAGTAGGTTTCCATGACCTCTTAGGTGGCCTTAGTTTTAGCTTTAGTCCCATATTCCCGGTCTTATTTTCCCCATTTCCCTTTTCCCTCCTGTGATGGTTTGCACATGCTCATCCCAGGAAGTGGACTATTGAGAAGGTCGGGCCTTTTGGAGGAAGGGTGTCACTGTAGGGGTGGGCTTGGAGATCCTCTTCCTAGCTGCCTGAGGATTCCCAGTCTGTTCCTGGCTTCCTTCAGATGAAGATGTAGAACTCTCAGCTCTTCCTGCACCATGCCTGCCTGAATGCTGCCATGTTCCTGCCTTGATGATAATGGACTGAACCACTGAACCTCTGAATCTGTCAACCAGCCCCAACTAAATGGTGTCTTTTATAAGACTTGCCTTGGTCATGGTGTCTGTTCACAGCAGTAAAACTCTGACTAAGATACCTCCCCTGGACAATTTTTTTGTTTGCTGTGGTTCTTTTGTGGTGTGTGTGTGTGTGTGTGTGTGTGTGTGTGTGTGTGTGTGTGTGTGTTGCTCTTGTTGATACTGTTGTTATTTTCAACCTCATTAAGTTCAGTTTGTGTTCTTCATGCATATGTGGTGTTTGCTATTCCCTGCAGAATGGGTAACAGAATAAATCCTTCACCTTCAAAAAAGAATGATCCTTCCTTATCCCTGTAGGTATCCAGTGCCTCTAGCTCTTCAGTCTGTGGTGAGACCTGGAGATCATCCTACCCACTACATGCTGGGATTTTGATGTTTTGACTTTGCGTAGGTCTTTTGCACGTAATGCCAGTGGTTTTGAGCTCATGATTACAACAGTCATATCCTGAGAGAAGACAGCACTCCACAACACTCCTCCCCCATGTTATGGATCTTATATGCTTCTTATGCCCTCTTTCTCAATGGTCCCCAAACCTTATTCATAGTGGGGTTGATACATTAATTCAGAACTAAAGATTCTCAAACACACAGTACATTGACAGTTCTGCATCTCACCATTGACTGCCCACTGGAAAAAGAGGCTTTTCTGACCAAAGTTGACAGCAGCCATGTCTATGGATATAAACACAAACATTTAGAAGGCAAAAGTAGAGCTGAAAGCTGGTCTCCAGGAGCACTGGCACACTGGAGAACAGAGGTAAGATCACCACTTCTGCTCCAAGGGACCTGCCTGGAGCCTTCAGGGCACAGGAACTGAGTAGCAGTCTGGGACAGGATCTTTTTTTTTTAGTTTCTGCTTGTGCCCAGAGCTGATCCAGTGTCATAGCTCTCTGTACCCAGATCCCATGGGGAGAGAGTTGGACTCCCAGAATGCAGACAATCCTGAGAGCACAGATGAGACCACCACTTCTGCACACATTCCTGGAGCCCTCTGTACACAGGAATCTAGGAGGAGTCTGGGACAGGATCCTTCCAGTTTCTGCCTGCCCCTAGAACTGTCCCTGTGACACAGCTCTCTGTACCCAGATCCTGCTGGGAGAAAGCTGGTCTCCAAGAGTGCTGACACACAGGCTTACAGGAGGGTCAAGTCACTGTGAGAGACAGCAAGACCAGGTAACATCAGATTTAAGCAGATAGCAAGAGTCAAGGGCAAGAAACTAAGCAACAGAAACACAGGCCACCTGGCATCATCAGAACCCATTTCCCCCACCACAGCAAACCCTGGATACCCCAACACACCAGAAAATCAAGATTTTGATTTAAAATCACAACTCATGATGATGTTAGAGGTCTTTAAGAAGGACATAAATAACTCCCTTAAAGAAATATAGGACAACAAAGGTAAACAGGTAGAAGCCCTTAAAGAGAAAAATAAAAAATCCCTTAAAGAATTACAGGAAAACACAACCAAACAAGTGAAGAAATTGAGCAAAACCATCCAGGACCAAAATGGAAGTAGAAACAATAAAGATAGCACAAAGGGAGACAACCCTGGAGATAACCTAGAAAAGAGATTAGGAGTCATAGACACAAGCATTACCAACAGATTACAAAAGATAGAAGAGAGAATCTCAGGGGCAGAAGATACCATAGAAAACACAACAGTCAAAGAAAATGTAAAATGCAAAAAGCTCCTAACCCAAAACATCTAAGAAATCCAGGACACAGTGAGACGATCAAACCTAAGGACAACAGGTATAGAAGAGAGTGAAGGGATAAATATCTTCAACAAAATTATAGAAGAAAACTTCCCTCACCTAAAGAAAGAGATGCCCATAAACATACAAGAGGCCTACAGAACCCCAAATATATTGGATCAGAAAAGAAATTCCTCCCATTACATAATATTTAAAACATCAAATGCACAAAACAAAGAAAGAATGTTAAAAGCAGTAAGGGAAAAAGGTCAAGTAACATATAAAGGCAGACAACTCAGAATTACATCAGACTTCTCATCAGAGACTATGAAAGCCAGAAGATCCTGGTCAGATGTCATACAGACCATAACAGAACTGGCTACTATATCCAGCAAAACTCTCAATTAACTTGATAGAGAAACCAAGATATTCCATGACAAAACCAAATGTACACAA
The DNA here is from genome assembly GCF_011064425.1 of Rattus rattus. Classification (NCBI taxonomy): domain Eukaryota; kingdom Metazoa; phylum Chordata; class Mammalia; order Rodentia; family Muridae; genus Rattus; species Rattus rattus. Next base: position 144,090,078 of record NC_046158.1, on the reverse strand, counting down.
TATCTTTTCACAAATCCAGCCCTACAAAGGATAATAGTTGGAAAACTCCAACACAAGGAGGGAAACTACACCCTAGAAAAACAAGAAAGTAATCTAATTTCAACTAGAATCTAATTGGGTTCAAAAGAAGATAGCCACACAAACATAATTCCACCTTTAACAACAAAAATAACAAGATACAACAATCATTGATCCCTAATATCTCTCAACATCAATGGACTCAATTCCCCAATAAAAAGACATAGACTAGCAGATTGGATAAGTAAAGAGGACCCAGCATTTTTCTGTATACAGCAAACACACTTCAGTGACAAAGATAGACACTACCTAGGAGTAAAAGGCTGGAAAACAATTTTCCAAGCAGATGGTCTGAAGAAACAAGCTGGAGTAGCCATTCTAATATCGAATAAAATCGACTTTCAACCAAAAGTTATCAAAAAAGATAAAGAAAGACACTTCATATCCATCAAAGGAAAAATCCACCAAGATGAGCTCTCAATCCTGAATATCTGTGCCCTAAATGCAAGGGCACTTACATTCATAATAGAAATCTTACTAAAGCTCAAAGCACACATTACACCTCACACAATAGTAGTAGTGGGAGACTTCAAACCCCACTTTCATCAATGGACAGATCATGGAAACAGAAGCTAAACATAGACACAGAGAAACTAACAGAAGTTATGGACCAAATGGATTTATCAGATATCTACAGAACATTTCATCCTAAAACAAAAGAATATACCTTCTTCTTAGCACCTTATGGTACCTTCTCTAAAATTGACCATATAATTGGTCACAAAAGAGGTTTCAAGAGCTACAAGAAGATTTGAAATAATTCCATGCATCCTATCAGATCACCATGGACTGAGGCTGGTCTTCAATAACAACAAAAATGACAGAATGCCCACATACACATGGAAGCTCTATTCAAGGATGACTTGGTCAAGAAAGAAATAAAGAAAGAAATTGAAGACTTTTTAGAATTTAATGAAAATGAAGGGATAACATACCCTAACTTATGGGATACAGTGAAAGCGGTGCTAAGAAAAAAAACTCGTAGCACTGAGTGTCTCCAAAAGGAAACTGTAGAGCATGTATACTAGCAGCTTGACAGCATACCTAAAAGCTCTAGAACAAAAAGAAGCAAATATACCCAAGAGGAGTAGACAGCAGGAAGTAATAAAACTCAGGGCTGAAATTAACCAAGTAAAAACAATCCAAAAATTCAACAAAATCAGGAGCTGGTTTTTTGAGAAAATCAACAAGATAGATAAACCCTTAGCCATACTAACCAGAAGACACAGAGACAGTATCCAAGTTAACAAAATCAGAAATGAAAAGGAACACATAACAGAATCTGAGGAAATAAAAAAAATCATCAGATCCTACTACAGATCCTACACTCAACAAAACTGGAAAATCTGGATGAAGTGGACAAATTTCTAGAGAGATACCAGGTACCAAAGTTAAATCAGGATCATATAAACCATCTAAATAGTTGTGTAACTCCTAAAGAAATAGAAGCAGTCATTAAAATCTCTTAAGCAAAAAAGCCCAGGACCAGATGGGTTTAGTGCAGAATTCTATCAGGTCTTCATCTAAGACCTAATCCAATACTGTCCAAATTATTCCACAAAATTGAAACAGAAGGAACACTCCCCAATCTCTTCTATGAAGCCACAATTACACTTGTACCTAAACCACACAAAGACCCAACAAAGAAAGAAAACTTCAGACCAATTTCCCTTATGAATATGAATGCAAAAATACTTAAGGAAATTCTCAAAAACCTAATCCAAGAATCAAAAGAATCATCCATCATTATTAAGTAGTCTTCATCCCAGGGATGCAGGGATGGTTCAATATATGGAAATCCATCAACGTAATCCACTATATAAACAAACTCAAAGAAAAAGAAAACCCACATGATCATCTTAATAGATACTGAGAAAGCATTTGACAAAATTCAACACCCCTTCATGTTAAAAGTCTTGGAAAGATCAGGAATTCAAGGCCCATACCTAAACATAGTAAATCAATATACAGCAAACCAGTAGACAACATCAAACTAAGTGGAGAGAAACTTGAAACAATCCCACTAAAATCAGGGTCTAGACAAGGCTACCCACTCTCTCCCTACCTGTTCAATATCATACTCCAAGTCATAGCCAGAGCAATCAGACAACAAAAGGATGTCAAAGGGATACAAATTGGAAAGGAAGAAGTCAAAATATCACTATTAGAAGATGATATGATAATATACTTATGTAACCCCAAAAGTTCCACTGGAGAATTCCAAAGGCTGATAAACAACTTCAGCAAAGTGACTGGATATAAAATTTACTCAAAGAAATCAGTAGCTTTCCTCTACTCAAAGGATAAACAGACTGAGAAAGAAATTAGGGAAATGACATCCTTCGCAATAGTCCCAAATAATATAAAATACTTTGGTGTGACTCTAACCAAGCAAGTGAAAAATCTGTATGGCAAGAACTTCAAGTCTCTGAAGAAAGAAATTGAAGAAGATCTCAGAAGATGGGAAGATCTCCCATGGTCATGGATTGGCAGGATTAATATTGTAAAAATGGCGATCTTGCCAAAAGCAATCTACAGGTTCAATGCAATCCCCATCAACATTCCAACTCAATTCTTCATAGAGATAGAAAGAGCAATTTACAAATTCATTTGGAATAACAAAAAACTCAGGATAGTGAAAACTATCCTCAACAATAAAGAACTTCTGGGGGAATTACCATCCCTGACCTCAAGCAGTATTACAGAGCAATAGTGATAAAAAAAACTGTATGGTATTGGTACAGAGACAGGAAGGTAGATCAATGGAATAAAATTGAAGACCCAGAATTGAACCCACTCACCTATGGTCACTTGATCTTTGACAAAGGAGCTAAAACCATTCTGTGGAAAAAAGCATTTTCAACAAATGGTACTGGCTCAACTAAGAAGAATGCAACTGATCCATTCCGATCCATCCCTGTACAAAGCTTAAGTCCAAGTAGATCAAAGACCTCCACATCAAACCAGATACACTCAATCTAATAGAAGAAAAGGTGGGGCAGAACCTTGAAAACATGGGCATTTGGGAAAATTTTCTGAACAAAATACCAGTGGCTTATGCTCTAACATCAAGAATGGACAAGTGGTACTTCATAAAATAAAAGTTTCATAAAAGCTTTTGTAAGGCAAAGAACACTGTCAGTACAAAACAGCAACCAACAGATTGGGAAAAGTTCTTTACCAATCCTTTAGTGGATTTAGGGCTAATATCCAATATATAAAAACAACTCAAGAAGTTTGACTGCAGAGAATCAAATAACCCTATCAAAAAATGGAGTACAGTGCTAAACAGAGAATTCTCAACTGAGAAAAATTGAATAGCTGAGAAGCACCTAAAGAAATGTTCATGGAGTTGGGGATTTAGCTCAGTGGTAGAGCGCTTGCCTAGCAAGCGCAAGGCCCTGGGTTCGGTCCCCAGCTCCGAAAAAAAAAGAAAAAAGAAAAAAGAAAAAAAAAAAAAAAAAAAAAGAAATGTTCATCATCCCTAGTCACCAGGGAAATGCAAATCAAACCAACCCTGAGATTCTACCTCACAACAGTCAGAATGGCTAAGATCAAAAAGACTCAGCTGAAAACAGATGCTGGCGAGGATGTGGAGAAAGAGGAACACTCCTCCATTGTTGGTGGGATTGCAGACTGGTACAACCCCTCTGGAAATCAGTCTGGAGAGTCCTCAGAAAATTGGACATAGTACTACCTGAGGACCCAGTTATACCTCTTCTGGGCATATACCCAAAAGATGCTCCAACATATAACAAGAATACAATCTCCACTATGTTCATAGCAGCCTTATTTATAATAATTCTTTCCAGAAGCTGGAAAGAACCCAGATGTCCCTCAACAGAGAAATGGATACAGAAAACGTGGTACATTTACACAATGGAGTACTACTCAGCTATCAAAAACAATGACTTCATGAAATTCATAGGCAAATGCATGGGACTAGAAAATTTCATCCTGAGTGATGTAACCCAGTCACAAAAAGCACACATGTTATGCACTCACTGTCAAGTAGATATTAGCCCAAAAGCTCAAATTACCCAAGACACAACCCACAGACCACATGAAGTTCAAGAAGAAGGACAACCAGGCAAGGGAGGTGGGAAGGAGTGAGTGGGTGGGGGCACACCCTCATAGAAGAGGGGGGAGGGGAATGGGATAGGGGGTTTATGACTGGGAAACTGGGAAAGGGGGATAACATTTAAAATGTAAATAAAAATATCCAATTAGACAAAGAAAGAAAGAAAAAAAAGAAGGCGAATTACAGAATGAATGATCATTTAGCAAAATAGCAATAGCAGGTTCCAACCTAGAAGCCTCAGATGGACTTTTGAACTGCCTTACAGTGTCAGCCATGATTTTCCTCCTGTAGAGAGGAGTTGAATCCAACCAGAGAATTAACATGCTGGTTGTTTTTCTAACCACCGTGCCCCTGTTGTACCAGTGAGCCCATCGAAGCCTCCATGGTTTGTAGCAGGAAGAGTTCACTGCTGGATAATATCATTTATATCTTTCTTCCCCCAAAGTGTGCATAACACTTCTGGTGCTAAGAAAGGAAGCCATCAGGGAGGAATTCTCCTGGTTGGTTTGAGATTGGTTCCTCTCTGCATTACAGCTAAAGCATGTGGTATCTTCACCAACAGGAGAGACCCTTACCTAGTCCTCACAGTGCCTCACCTAGGGCAATGACAATGGCTTGTGTTGATTTGGAGACCTCTGTGGCCTTCCTGACCTAACTCGTAGGGAGCCGTCTCACACCAGGTACTATAGCTTTCATTAGTAGCCCGTGAATTTTGGGAATAGCATTGTTCACCCACGCGTGATACCTCCATTAGAACCCCTCCTTTGAAATTTACATTTTAAAATTAACTGACTAACTAACGGCCTCCTAGAAGGCCATTTGTGGATGCCCTTGTGTATTGTAGGGGTGGTTGAATGTGTGTGTATGCTGGTATGGGTCCAAGTAAATGTCTCTCTGTGTGCACACAGAGCTATCAGAAGTTGACTTCAGGCGTCTTTCCCATCACTCATTTATTATCACTATCACCATCATTATTTTTATTATCATTTTATCATTATTAATAGTAATAGTAGAGACAGATTCTCTCAGTAATCTTAGGGACTATGTTGTCCGTGCCCTCCCATGCTAGGGTTGCAGATGTATGCTACCACAGCTGGACACCACGCCTGGATTTTCTGGAGTGTTGGGGCTCTGAACTCAGTTCTCCCTGCTTGTGTTCTCCAGGCCCTCAACCTGTTGGTTTGTACAATCTCCATGCCTGGGTTTAGGCTCATGATGTATTGACTTTCCCAATCCATCTGGATTGCAGCTGTGTATACGAAAGAGCTGGAAACCTCACAGGATGTCTGTAGCTCATCTCTGTATCGTGTCTCTGGTCACTCAGGTCTTTGATTTCCTTTACCATCTTGGCGTTCAACCTACAAAGTGTGTAGACATGTTACAAGATCTGTGTCCACGTATTTCAGGAGCAGGTTTGCAACTGCTCATGGCTTGTTTAGATATGAGATTGAGTTTCGAATATGGATCTTGTTCGCTACGAGTATTACTAAACTCATTTTTTTATGACTAAGCATTTTATATTGTGTTTAGCTGTTCCTGGGGTTGGATCCTGGGTCTTGCACATGCTAGGTGTGATGGTTTTTATATGCTTGGCACAGGGGGTAGCATGATTGGAAGGTGTGGCCCTGTTGGAGTAGGTGTGTCACTGTTGGCGTGGGCTTAAGACCCTCACGCTAGCTGCCTAAAAGCCAGTCTTCTGCTAGCAGCCTTCAGATGAAGATGTAGAACTCTCAGCTCTGCCGGCACCATGCTTGCCTGGATGCTGCTATGTTCCTGCCTTGATGATAATGGACTAAACCTCTGAACCTGTAAGCCAGCCCTAACTAAATGTTGTCCTTATAAGAGTTGCCTTGGTCATGGTATCTGTTCACAGCAGTTAAACCCTAAGACAGAAGTTGGTACTGGGAGTGGGGTATTGCTGTGATAGGCCTGACTATGCTTTTGTTTTGAAGAAGGTAGATTTTGGGACTTTGAATTTGGAAAACAATTGGATGCTTTAAGTGGGGCTTAATAGGCTATCCTGATAGGAATATGGAAGACTTTGTTGCTATGAATGATTTGAACTGGGCAAGTCTGGCCCAAGACCATTCAGTGGAGAAGAATTTCATTATGTGGCCTAGAGACTGTTTTTGTGATATTTTGGGAGGAACTGTGGCTGCTTTTTGCCGTTGTCTGAAGATTCTGCCTGAGGATAAGGTGAAGAGATTTAAATTAATTGCTTTGAAAAAGGAAGTCTCAAAACATCCTGGTGTTAATTCTGCTGGGTGGTTATTAAACTTCACTCTTATGAAGAGCATTTTAATGAAAAGGAGAAATCCAAGAAAGGAAAAAAAATACAAAATTTATGGTTCAAGTTTTAAAGGCACAGCAGGAAGTGAAATGGAACTGAATCCTGTGTTCAAGAATATTAAATTTAATTAAGGGATTAATTAAGATCCCACCCAACTAAGTTTAGGTCCAGGCCCAGTGGTACCAACCTTTAATCCCACGAGACAAAGGCAAGCAGATCTCTGAATTCAAGGCCAGTCTAGAATAGAGCAAGTTTTAGGTGAAGAAAAATTTAAATCCAGGCTTGGTGGACCACACCTTTAATCCCAGTGCTTAAGAGACAGGCATGCAGATCTCGGCGTTCAAAGTCAGTCTATGGAGCAAAATCCAGGACAACCAAGCTTAGTCAGTGAAGGAAATGGGAAACAGAAAGCTGGTGATAAGGTAATAGAACAAGGGGGGCATGTTCCAGCCTCAGCAAGCACTAAGTCTTGGCAACTTTGGCCATGTGGTTCTGGCTTTAGAGTCCAGAACAGAAGGGACCTCTGGGACAATTGTTTCTGGTTAGCTGGAGCTAAGAAATTAGCGGTGATTAAGAAGAGACCAGCATCACTGAGGTGAAATCTTCTGGGAAGTGTTTTCTGAAGGCACAGAGAAGCTGTGTTCCAGAGAGAGCCAAGGTTGTACCTCGTGCTGCAGCTGCACTTGGTAATGTGTAAGAGTCACCCAGGGGGTACTGGTTTTGAAGGTGTGAAGGGGTCATGGAGAGCAGCTGAGGCTGGGCACTGTGAGAGGCCATGGAAGGCCATTGGTAAAGGTACAGCCTCAGTTGCAGTTGATGGCCCAGGTCTGAAGGGGTCATGCAAGGTAGTTGAGGCTTGGCACCATGAGGAGAGCCTATGAGAGGCTATTGGTGAAGCCTGGTTGCAGCAGAAGACACCAGTGTGTTGGAGATGCCAGTACCATGGATGATCACCAAGAACAGCAGCAGCAGTGGAGTGGATCAACCTGAGCTTAGAGTGCTACAGAGGGCAGTGCTGGAGAAGTGACACCGGCCTTTGGAGGATCCCAGATCATCATGTGTGGATCCCAGACACTGGAACAAGAAGCTGTAACATTGAAGTTGCCTTGGAGACCCCAAGATGTTCAAGGTGCCAGACCCATGTGTTATCTGCTGAGGAAAGCTGCTGACAGGGAGTGGAACCAGCCCAGGGGAAAGAAGTTTGTTGCAGTCAACAAAGGTGAAATAGGAGTTGGAGATCTGAAAACTGCTTTGACATCCGACATGGAGTTGCAGTGTTTGGAATTTGCCCAGCTGGTTTCCTGACTTACCTTGGGAATTACGTTTAAGTGATTGGATGGATCTCAGAAGAGACTTTGAACTTTTAACATTGTTGAGACTGCTATAGATTATGGGGACTTTGGAAGTTGTAGTTTGTATTTTCCTATGCTCAGGTATGGCCCCCATAGATTCACATGTTTGGACCAGCTCATGGGGCACAGGGAATGGAATGTGATAGTGTGTATATGCTCAGTCCAGGGAGTGGCACTATTCAAAAGTGTGACCCTGTTGGAGTAGGTGCATCACTGTGGGCGTGAGCTTTAAGACTATTCCTAGCTGCCTGGAAGCCAGCCTTCCACTGCAGCCTTCAGATGAAGATGTAGAACTCTCAGCGACTCCTGCACCATGCCTGCCTGGATGCTGCCACGCTCCCACTTTGATGATAATGGACTGAACCTCTGAAACTATTAGCTGGCCCCAATTAAGTGTTCTTATAAGAGTTACCTTGGTGACGGTGTCTGTTCGCAGCAGTAAAACTCTAACCAAGACACTCGGCAAGTGCTCTCTCACTGAACCACACTCCTAGCCTTCCTAGACTTGTGAGTTATGTGTAGAGAATCATGTCACCTCTGCTTACAGATGGTGGTGTTTCTCCTTTTGCTAGCGCGAGTCTCCCTTTTCTCATCTCATTACCCAGTATAGTATTGGATTGCAGATATGAGAGTCAGCCTCTTTACCTGGCTCCGGATCTAGGAGAAGAGTCCCTGGTCTCTCTCTGCATGTGTAGATGCAGTTGTAAAGTGCTGATAGACCCTCGTGTCATTGTCCTGGAGTAGGTGGCTCCCAAAAGGATCACCTCTTCGTGCTATTCCGTGGGAAATCTTCGGTGAATGGTTAGCCAGACTCACTGGCTTTCTGCCTCTGCCAGTGGTATTTGCCCAGGTTGGCCAGAAGCCTTCTGTCTCTGCAGAGGAATGGTCCCTACTCAGACTTCTGAGTGCTGACCTTTGCTCTGTAGCCTTGGTTCTGCTTGATTAAAGATGGACTTCAAGATTTCAAGTCCTCAGCTTGTGTGTGATGATTGTGAGGAGACTAGGGATGCCGCTTTTTGCTTCCCTCCCTCCTTATTCCCCCTCCTCCCTCCCCCCTTCCCCTCCCCATTTCCCCCCCTCCCACCTCCTCCTTCCCCTTCTTCATGCCCTCTTCATTTTTATAGTACTGGGGATTAAACCCAGGGTTTTGCACATGATAGTTAAGCATCCTAGTATGGAGTTCAACCCCCCGCCCCCAGTTCTCCTTTAACTCCATTTTAACGTTTTGAGACAGTGTCTCAGTAAGTTGCCTAGATTCGCCCTATAGCCCAAGCAGCCCTTGAACTTGTTCTCCTCTTGCCTCAGTTTTCTGACTAGTTGTGACAACAGGCTTATACTTCCAGACTTGGCTCCAATTCAATTTCTTTTCAAAATGAAAATCTCCTAGTAAAAGCAATGCGTGCTCAATCAAGCTAACAGCAGGGGCCACGGCGAATACTTCAACGTAAGCTAAAAACCCCACAGCATCTTCAACAGGTGTTCATCAAGGTGGAGGTGTGATGTGGGGAGTGCAGGGCTAAGGACAAACCTTTGGAGGCAGCTTCTGTCTCCTCCTTACTGTATGACCTTGAATGAGTGGTTTGACTTGTCTGGTTCTCAGTTAGCTTCTACCTGTACAATGGAGGCCAAGGATTGCACCAGAGCAGTGGTTCTCAACCCGTAGGTCACGACCCTTTTGGAAGTTCACCTATTAGATATCCTGCATATCAGATATTTACATTCCGATTCATAGCTGTAGCAAAATTACAGTTGTAAAGTAGCAACAAAAATAGTTTTGTGACTGGTGGTCATAACAGTGAGACCTGTATCTAATCAGAAAGGTTGAGAATGATTGGCCTGGAGAAGTAAAACTGCTGGTCTCTGAGTGGCCCTTGGCAGATGGAGGGGTTCAGGGGATGCAGATGCACCCACAGATCGGAAGATCTTGACAGTACGGAAAACGTCTCAGATCAGAAAGGATTGGGGTTCGTGAAGCCTCCTGGATGCTAGCTGGTGTGCATGCATATGCACAGGTGCATATGTGTACAGATGCTCCCTGATGGAACTTTCTGAGGCAGTTCTGCCATGCGTCCCACCATCTGGAGCATTTACCAAGCTGAAGAAGATGTGTAGATCAGAGAACATTTAAAACCAGCAAGAGACGGTTAATGTGCCCTGCCCAGAACCAGCCAGAATACAGGCGAGACAGGAGATCTATGAGGCTGGGGACGGCATTAAGTTTCATTCCACGTTTGTTAGTCATGTATCTCATGACCTTGGGTAAGACCCTTGGTACCCCTGAGCCTCCATTTCTCCTCAGCAAGATGACAGGACTCTTGGATGCTCTCATCATCTCCTTCTTATGAAGTTGAAACAAGACAATGTCTGCAAGCATTTGAAAGCTCGACAAGTATATACGGCCTTAGTGTTCAAAATAATCACTCAAATTCACTCTGAAAGGTTGAAGGATACTGGAGAAATAGACCTCGGAGCCTCTTCAATTATGGCTCCAGACACAGTCACGGCAAAGCTGGGCACTGGGTGATCGATGTTGCTCCACACTTCTTTCCCAAGGAGGGGCTTGGCATTCTGAGGCTGCCTGCCACGGTCCTTAACTAGTTACCTCCGACTGGAGAAACATCAGTAGCTGTCGAGGCCGCTGTTTGTCTGGCTGATTTATACAAATCAGTGAAACCATCTCTCTAGCCTGTTCTTTGATCTTGGTTTGAAGCAAGTCAACTTAAACACTCATGGGAACTGCAAGAGATCCCTCATCTAAATGTGCTCACAAATCTTCCCCAGATGCATGGGGTGAGGCCTCTGCCAGCTCCTTCAAAGGCCTCATCCATCAACAGAGGGCGAATAAAACTCAAGTTATGCTTTGTGAATCCTTGACCCAACTCAACCCATATCCGACTGTGGCTGGAATTTCTAAGCCAGCTTTTGCTGGATTGGGCAGCACTGTGTCCATCTTCTTGTCTCCCCAGGCTCCTTGATAGTCATGGAGAATGCAAGAAAGAAGGTCTCATCCCATAGGCAGAGACCACAGAGGCCAAGGGTGAGGCAGCCCGGCCTGGCTCTGGCGCCAATGTATGTTCTTGGGTTTACTGCAGAAACCTGCTTGGGCTGAAGGCTCCTCATTCATCACTTTGGACAGTGCCCTGATAAGGGGCAAGCCAGAGAAATGGACTGAGTGTAAAGAGATTTGTTTTGAAAGACTTGAAAATGGAAGGGGCACTAGTTGGGAGGAGGAGGGGGGGAGGAGGAGGGGGAGGAGGAGAAGGACACCATCGAAGTAGGAGGAAGACAAGGTGGTAAATGTGACAGGAATAGATTGGAGGGGCTTTCGAGGGGATTGCCTAGGTGATAAGGTGCTTGCTGAGCATGCTTGAAGACCTGAGCTTCCCAGCACCCACGTAAAAATATGTGCAAATTACTACATGCCTGCAATCTTGGTGCTGGGGAAACAGAGACAGGAGGATCCTTGAATCTCATTGCCAATTCTTGGCTAATTAATGAAGTCTACATTTATAATATCCCGTTTCAAAACAAAGTAGAGGAAGATATCTGATGCTACCCCACCCCAAGACTTGGGTACATGAATATATATCCCCAGACATATTTCATACACACATGAAAATGTCATAATAATACCCATGTACTTACTATACACAGGATCCTTGACAGTCACAGAGAATGCATTTATTATGTATTAAATGAAAGGAGATGTATATTATGTATTTATATATAAACACATAATTATGTATCATGTAAAAACATTGTTTATGGAATTGTTTATGGGATGAAGCCTCTGATAGCTCTCCTTTATCTTCAGTTTCAGCCATCCATAGTCCATTATAGTCTGATAATGTTATATGGGAGAGTCCAGGGATAAATCATTTGCATTTTGAGTTGCAGTTACTCTGAGCTGTGTGATGGACCCTTGTGTGGCTGGCTGTATCCTACTGAGGCATCCCTGTCTACCCATACCTACTCCGCACAGCTTCTAGTCCCAGTTTCTGTCATCATTACCAAACCAACTGTCACGGTGTCACAGAGTCTGGTTCAAATTAGCTCTCATTATACCCAATAATAATCCAAAGCACATGAGAAGGCACGTTGGCAGCATTATACAGTAGGTGGTAATCATGATCCTGGCAGTTGCTTTTTAAAGATTTACTTTAAAATTTCTGTGTGTCTGTGTATGAGTATATGCATATGAGTGTAGGTACCCTTGGAGGCCAGAAGAGGGCGCTGGTTCCCATGGTGCTGGAGTTACAGTAGTTGTGAGCCACTCAGTGTGTGCTTTGGGACCTGAATCAGGTCTTCTGCAAGAGGAACAAGGGCTCTTCACTGCAGGACCGTCTGTCCAGACCTGCTTTCCGTCTGTCCAACCCTGCTGTAGTTATGCTTGGGCACTGTTGCAAAGCTCACTATGCATGCTGCATAAGTCACCTTCAGCACAGTTAGGAGGTGTGGGAGAAGACACGGTGACGTGTGGGGCTCAGTGTGCTTCTGTGGTTTGAATGTGGCTCACATGTATGAACATTTCCCCTCCTGGTAGAGTTATTTGGGGTGGTGAGGATGTTGCAGAACCTTTAGGAAGTGAGACACTGGGGGCAAGGCTTTGGGTGTTTAAACTGCCCCATTTCCAGTCTAGCTGTCTGCTTTCTGACCCACCAAGATGTGAGAGGCAGCAGCTGAAAGCTCCTGCCTCAGCACAGGGACTAGCTGTAGCGGCCATGCTCTCCGCACCATAACGGACTCAAGCCTCCGGAGTCAGAGCCAAAAGAAATGGCTTCTGCCTCCAGTTGTTTCTATCTGGTATTCTGTCACACCCACAAGAAGAGTAGCCAGTGTTGTTGCTGTGATTAAAACAAACAAGCAAGCAAGCAAACAAACAAACAAAAAGCAAACACGCAAAACAGTAACAAAGCAACTGAAAGAAAGTTCTAGAGCAGCAGTGTCTGCTACAATGGGGGAGGCATGGTAAACAGGCAGCAGGAGCAGGAAGCTGGATGGCTGCTTTTATATACACACAGACAGGAACAGAGAAGGAAGGGAAGGGGGAGGGGGAAGGGAAGGAGAGGGGGAGGCTGTACCTCTTGAAGGTTCTATGACCCTACTGCCACCATCAAAACAGCCCCACCAACTGGGGACCAAGTGTTCAAGCCCATGAACCTATAGGGCACATTCTCATTTAAATGACTGCTTTGAGCATCCAATGGGTGGGTTGCATCCCCTTTGGATGAAGAGAGACTTCTGTGTCCAGCTCTGCCCTTAAAACTTTTCCACATCTCAGTACAACTTTACTTTAAAACAAAATAAAAACAAACAAAAACAGCGGGTGCAGCGGGGGCTAGAGAGATGGCTCCGTCAATTACGTGTTTGTCGTACAAGCACGAAGACCTGAGTTTGGTCCAGGGCTCTCACATAACAAGCTGGCCAGAGATAGTGGATCCTGGGGCCTCCCAGGCCAACTAATCGAGCTGAATCAGCCAACTCTAGGCCAAAAAAGGTTCCTCTTGGAACCTGGGAGTAAGACCCTATTGTAGAAGACACCACACACTGCAGTCGCAGGACAGAGAGAAATCATGTTGGTATTAACCCAGCTTCTAGCTATCTTTCACAGTTTTGGAAGGCGTTATGCATCCTATTAGAGGAGGAAAGTAGTCATTAGTAACACTACAAAACCCTGAGAGCTACAGTAATGAGTACCCTGGCAAGATGGTGCCCACTGGGATAAGTGATACAAGCATCACTTAGGAGAAAGTAACCATCTACTTTCTGATTGTCCCGGGTATCCCTTTCTCCCAGAAGACCTCCGCATGCTCCTGCTTTGTAGTGGGGAGGGTCACGGTGCTCCATGCTGACTCTTGGCCCTTCTTCATGTGTGTAACACGAGTGATCCGCTAATCACTGATCGGTGTATTTAACTGGGTACCTGAGTCAGGATGCTGCCAAATCTATTATGACATCGACAACACCGACCCATGCGGTACTTCTGTGAGAATTGGAGAGTGATGTGTCCTCTGGACAGAGAGCCCTTGCAGGTTCTCCCCACTTGGTGAGTAGCTCAAGTTTATTAAAAGACAGCATTCCCCCAGCTGTGAGCAGAGTGGGAACTGACCTTTCACCCCCACGTGACCCTTTAATTCCATGACCTTGTACAGTGCAGTCTGTAGCGGTATATGTTTACTCTGCTGTGTGTGTGTGTGTGTGTGTGTGTGTGCATGTGCATGTGTGTGCATGTGTGCATGGTCATATATGTGTGTGTGCGTGTGTGCACGTGTGTATATGCATATATGTGTATGTGCATTCATGCAGCAGCCATAGGTTGACCTCTGGTGTTGTTCCTCAGTTGTGGTACACCTTGCTGATTTTCAGGTAGGGTCTCTCATTGACTTGGAACTTCCTGAGTAAGCCAGACTGCCTAAGTATTGAGTTCTAGGCATCTTCCTGTCTCTACATCCCTGGTACTGAGATTACAAGACGCAGCGACATACCTGTGAGGGTTGAAGCGAGTTTGAGTGCCTGTGTGACAAGCACGTTGGCTTTGGCACCCCTCATAAAGGGATCCCTCATACAGGGACTAAGATGGGAATAAGTGACCACTGGTCATGGGGAGGGTGGCTGCAGTTTGTCCTCTGCATGAACTTGGACAGGAGGCTTTAAGAGATACGGAGGGGCTGTTGAGAAAAAGGCAGAGTTAGTTCTGGGCTGGAAAAGCCACCAGCTGTTGCATACAATCCCTTCGTCCCTCATCGATGGGCCTGGCTGCCCTGTGATCTCTCATCTGCTGGCTTTGTTTAAGAACGCCCCAGTACCAGAATACCTATTCCTTGCCTGGCTATTCACAAGGCACCTGGAATTCTCTAGGAGCGTTAGACACAGACCTTCATCTGTTATGAGCCCACCTGGCATCAATTTTTATCAATAGTCCCTCTCTTTAATCAAAAAGAAACTACCCACTGGCCAAGCACTATGGCTTCCTTTTATAACCGACTCGCCTGAAAAAAAATTAATTTCGGTTCAACTTTTATGTGAAGGAAAAGAAAGGCTAATTGCACAGTGTTCCCCGAAAAGGGTGTTTTGCATAGCCCTGTCCTTGCTGTACAGAAGCGGGCAAGTTGTGTCTTCCATGCACATTACAGTTGAGGACCGGTAGACACTGGCTGAGCAGTTTTGCTTCTCAGCGTGCTCCTCCACAGCTCATCTTTGCAAATCAGGTCTTTGAAATCAGGGAGAAGCCCTGGCTGCAGCTAGGCTTGTCACTAGGCTTTGGTGTGGTCTGCTGGCTCAGGCAGTGTCGGTGGTCGTCCTTTCCCCCTCTCATTTTCACTGCAGTTCCTGGTCTTGTCGCTCTCTCAAATCTGAGCACATAGGGCTTTTTTTTTTTATTTTTTCCAGGCTGTAATTTTCCATGTGGTTGAAGCTTTTAGCTCTCACTTGGTGCTTACAACAACAGGGTTCTAATTCTTATGCCAGGAGCAGTTCCCAGAGGATCAGGGCAAGCCTCATCTAACCTTTTTGGTTTGTCTCCTGGAAGATAGAACTAATGTTCCCCGGCTCTGCTCACAGGAACACACAAATTAGCCATTGTTCTGCGGTGAGCTAATCTCAAACCCGAGCTAGCACAAGGCAATTTCACCCATGGCCCCCAAATTACATCCGGTGGCGTAGGTGTCGAAAAGCCCATTGTCACGGCTTCCATCACAAGGTTCCAAACCAATACTTACAAGGTCACCACTTAAACTCATAAATCCAAGATGCTGTCACAGCTCTGCAGTGACTGAGCCCAGGGCCACTTGAAGAACTTCTCCCATCCTGGCGCCTCCCAGGATGCTCGGACGATTACAATGCTAATGAGAGGGTCACACGGAGCAAGGCTTCATCCTTTTCATCCCAAGATGTCGTTAATGCCTTCCGATGTGATTTTATTTGAAAGAATAGTCTGAAGGCCTCCACAGACAGAGTCAAGTCTCCTTCAAAGGAAAAAATGTACAGGAAATCTCTGTGATAGGACTGAAGGTTGCTGAGTAGCCATTGTGGAAGGGGTCTGCATGGAGATGGCTCAGGCTTGGTCCTTAAGGAAGGGCTATTAACAGAAATCACTTTCAAGTTACAATCCGGAGTCGGACTTGATCACAGCCTCACCCAGTACCTAAACCTCAATTCTTTCTCTCTAGGGAGAACCCTCACTGTTTCTCTGACCCCAGGCAATCCCACCCAAGGGTGTTTGCTTTTCCAGAGTTTGCCAGGTTGCTCAACTGGCCTTGGGTTGTCAGGCAGACCTTTCAGGAGGCAGGCTGGGGCTGGCCCTGATATTCTCTGAGGCAGGGTCTCTCCACTCAGTGCTACTTACTGGGACTTGAGACTCGGTCACTCAGTAGAACAGGGCCTCCTGGACACTGTAGGGTACCCAGCAGACCTGCCGGCCTCCAGACCTCTGATGCAAGGAGCAGTCATGTCTCTCCTGCAGCAGCAACATGGGGTATAGTGGCAAGATAAAATGAGCTGTAGGGAGGAGCTTCCTGAGGCGTCCTGCTGAGCGGTACCTCGCGCTTGTCTTCATTGGAATGTGTCATCACAGCCCCCTCCCAGGTACCCCTTGGAGTGCCCTTCAAAAAACAACAGAGGGCACAGCCTGTGTGTGTGTCAGTGCCTAGGCCAGTGTCGTTGCCAACCTGTGCCCTGCGTTGTGGGCAGGCAAGCAGGCAAGCAGCCGTGGCCTTGAGTTCAGCTCACTGTGGGGGGAAGGGGTCGGACATATGGTAACACTGACCTTGGAGCATGACGAGACTGCTAGAGACTCAGAATCAGCTCCTTGGGAGTCTGTAGGCTTTATAAGCTGTGAGCACTGGAATTCTAAACCATGTCAAGTATTGAGGGCCCCCTGTGCTATCTATAAGAGGAGCAGGACCCTAGAACCTTTTTAAAAAAAAAAGAAAAAGACAAGTTGTCAAATAGCCCAAGCTGACCTATAAAACTCTGTGTAGAAGAAGACCTTAAACTTCTCACCCTCCTATCTCCACCTTCCAAGATTATAGGAGTGGGCTGCCCAGCCTGGTTTGTGCATTGCTAAGGATTGAACTTAGGAAAGCACTGTACCAACCAAGCTACACCCTCGAGTCCCGACGGGCCTCTGGAGGATGCCTACTTACGCTCATTCCATGTCCCTCCTGTCATTCTAACACATCCAACAAATTAAAACACAGCCGCACTTTAACGGAAATTTGTTTTCAGTAAAGATATTTAAGAGAGCGTTAGTGATTTCTCTTTTTAAATGATCTGGCTGTGGGTAATTTATGATAGTCTCAATTACCTGTGATTTACCCCACAACCAATAGGCATCTTCGGATTCCTCTGTCTGTTTTCTCAAATGTAATGAAACTTTATGATTCCCCTATCAGGAAGGCTGCGTGCCAACGAGATGGCTCTGCCTGCCACTTTTGGCAGGCATTTAATGAAGCGTGTGTTAATTTTGATTTTGCGGCTTTCTTGTTGAATAGCGGAGACCATCACTTCACTTCACACTGCACACAACTGCGTGGACCCCAGAAAAACCCGCGCTTGAGACCCTGAAGGGGAGCCTTTCTTTACCTCCTGGCCCTTGAAGGGCGGGAGGAAGATTCCAGAAGCTACGGGGCCATCTCGGTGCTGCGGGGAGGGCCGTCTGTCTGTTGGAACAGCATCTAGTTTCCTCTTTCTTGGTTTTTATAGCGGTAAAAATTAAGCCTCAACATCTGGAGCCCCACATGTGGGATGTGCAAACACCCAGCTCTACTGCCGCGCGGCCTTCATTCCTTATTCCTTGATTAATTTATCGGGCATCGCCACTTTGCTTCTCTGTTACAGCAAAGAAGCTTAATTGCTTGGAGGAGAAAGGGTGGGGGCTGGTGGGGGGAAACAATGAGAAATTAAGTATAATTGGGTGGCATTTCCTGACAGATTCTAACGCAGGGCCCCAAATGAAAGCCCCACGCCCTGCATGCCTGGCACAGGTCTCTTTTCTTCACGACCAGAGGCCACTGGCCTCCCGGACACGTATGGTAATATCTGGAGACATAAAAGGGAAGAGGCAATTAAAGATGCACACGTACAGTTTCAGGGCTGACGTTATCGATGGCTTTGTGATCAATAGCGCTATTTTTATTTGGATTGCTGGGTGAGAATGAGCCATGGCCACAAAATTTAGAGAGCCCTACAGAGGCTCTGTAAACGTGCTGTAACTCGGTGTCAGGTCGGAATCACGGCTGATTTAAAGGCTGGGGGCGTCGGAGCGAGGAGGGGTTTCCATCACTGTATGCCCAGGAGAGGGGCTGCATCTGCCGGCTTCCGGGCCCCAGGTGGAGCGGAGCTGCTGTTTATAACAGAATTTGGCCGTGGGTGAATTTTAATCTTGGGAGCCACTGATTGCTTTAGGGCTGAGCTGGGGGGAGTCGGCTGAGCTGCCCTTTGTTCCCACAGCACTACCGAGGCATACAACAGCACCCACCCCCCAACCCTCCGCTTTGATACTTTTGTTGTTTTGTGTTATTTATCCTGAATGGATACAATGTATTTTGGTCATAGTCACCCAGTTGCCTTGTCTTATCCGTTCCCAGTGCTCTCTGTACACTTCCGGCTTCTTCTCAACCCTTCCCCACTTCCCTGTCTACTTTTCTTCCCGTTCTGGGTCCTGTTGAGTTGAATTAGGATGTCTGCATGAGTGTGGCAAAAGGGGATCATTACTGGGGTGTGGACAACTTACCAGTAGCTACATTGCGGAAGAAAAATGGCCTCTCCTCCCCCAGCAGTCATCAATTGCCTTCTCCCTTAAACACTAATGTTCTCATGGGAGGGGTTTGAAAGGGAAGACACAATAGCTAGGAACTCTGGATAGCCATTCTTTTCTCTGAGAAGGGACTGCTGTTAATGTCATATTTCCTGGGTCCTAAGGACAGAAAGAGGCACAGTGCCTGTTAGTGAGTACTGTTCCCCTGAGCTAGAACCCCATGGCCTCCAGACTCTGCTCTTGACTCTGGCTTTTGGTCAGTCAACATGTTAGTTGCTTTTTATACACAGAAAGTATGGTTGGTCCATGCAAAGAGGAACTGCCAGGGTATAAACACCAGATCCCAGACTTATGGTTAATAAATAATAAATAAAGACCGATAGATACTTAGCCGACGTTTCGTATAGACTGCCTTGCGAAATACTATTTTAGATACACTGGCTTTCATTAAATATATGAGTAAAATTACTTTTCTGTTTTTGCTTTATGGTTCTTGCTTTTGCTTTTTAAAAAGGGTGTTAAAATTTAAAATACAATATGTGTGGGGTTTTTTTTCTTTCCTTTTCTTTTGCGTTTGTGTTATAAGACACTGGTCTACAGGAATAAAGTAGGCAGTATGTCTGAGGTCATCCAGCATGTAAGGGGCAGGTCCTTTTAGATGCTAGCAACATGACCCCTCAAAATGGGCATTTCTGGTGGGTCTGCCATCTTCGTCGTCTGTCTGGTATTGGTTCCCTAGCAGCAGACTCTGGCTGAATTCTTACTCTAGCTCCGTGTCCCTGGCTTAGTCACCAAAGGCTTGTATGGTTTTCCCGGGAGATGACAGTTTTGGTTTGGTCCTCTGGCACACTGCGGTTGAAATGGGAGAGGCACGGCAGTTCCTTCCTAATGCTTATTTAATTATATTTAATTAGGAATCTTGTCATCTTTTTGCCTGCAATTGGTCTCCTGAGACCATCTGCTGCAAAGAGTTTTGAAAAATCTAAACTTTATTTCTTGCCATTGATCTGTGTCGCTAATGGGTTTGAGGAGAAATGATGTCATCTGTCCTTTGAGCTTGGAGCAACAGGCCAGAAGAGAAGCTGTGTAGAGGTAGCTGATCCTGAAAGGCTGCTCTTCGGAGAGCTGGGTGGCTCACATCGTTGTTTAGGGACTTGGCCACAGTGCAGTTGGAGTCAAGGCACCCTAAAACCCACCTTGCCCCATTGTGAAGTCATTGGTCGGCACTGAATGCATAGGGTTCTGAGTTGGCTGAGGGGCTGTATGTGATCTTGAGGGTGTCCAGAGGATTTAATACTGGGTCTTCTCCCTCTGGGTTGCTGAGTTCTCACAGGGTTAGATCGAGGGCAGAGGCTTTCCTCCACTGCCACTGACAGGGCCCCTTATTGGAAACCTGGACAAGACTGACACCAAGAGAGCCACTACTGATCTCTTGCAGGATCAGCTCCCAGCTGGGCAACTCCGGGAGCCCCCTGTCTGCTGCCCCCCCCCAAGCCCCTGAGCTCCAACCTTTGAGCATTTGATATGCACAACTGGCTCATGGAAACGTACCACACACTGGGCATTTGAGGCCCTGACTGCCCTCCTGGCAGAGGGAAGCCTGCTCCAACCCACCAAGCATATGTCTACTATTTGCAAACCAAGTCTCATTACAGCCGCCATCTTCCCTCCCTGAACTGTTGAGAGATTCCAGCAGTGTCAGAGAGAGCCCTACAAATACGTTGGGTAAACAGGCGCACAGTGTTTAAATGCACACCATTACCATAATCGTCTTGAATTGCAGGCGTATATCTCCCCTTCTCAATTAGATGTGAGGTCTTCAGCGACAGGCACTGTGACTGAACCCCTCTTGGTATTCCCCCCAACAGCCAGGGCAGCACTGAACATATGGACACTGCTCAATAAATACTTACTGGATTTCACTTTGGTTCCAAATTACCCTAAAGCACACGAGCTGGAGCAGCCTGAAGTTCTCTTCAAGGAGAAGGCTGTGTAAAGAGCTGGCTAAGCCGGGCTCTGTGGTAGTCTCGGGAAAATGGCTGTGGACTGGATGAACAGAGGATGAATGAAGACCTCTTGGAGTTTACTCTCTGCCTTCTGGTTTTGACAGTAGTCATGAAACCTGCCACCGTGACACACAGACTTCTCTCTGGTCCTCCGGGACAGGCTTTCAGCGTCGCCTGGCTGTGGCTCTGATTTCTATTAAGTAGTCAAACATAATATAAAATTGCCAGCAGAGAGATGGCGCCTGGATTAATTAATCTCCCTTTAACGTCGGGAAAAGACATAAAAAGGGAGTATGAGATAAGAAAATGAAACCACTCTTCTACTTTCTGTGGCTGTGGCCTGTTAAATTTCTAGCTTTCTTGTGTACGGGGCTGGTATTCCTATTCGACATCCAGACTGTTTTGCACGTAAATGAAATACCATATTAATCATTTCCCACGGTTGCTGTGCAACCAAAGAGAAAAGGAAAATTGTTGGTGGGGTGCGGGGGTAGGGGGGAAAGGCATACAGAAGTGAGTTTACCTTCTCTGTCCTGAATACCTTATCCTGAGAAATGGCTAATCCCTCCAAGAGGTGAGAGGAATCTGTACTGTCTCACTCTACTCTGGGGAAACCATGGTAACCCAGGCTGCTGGACCAATGTGGCCCTGACACCAACCCCTCCTTGGAGGGAGATCTGTAAAACCATCTTAGGAGTTTTATAAAAAGAACCACGCTCTGCTGATAGGGAACCAGGTAGATTGGATGTGGCTGACATTCAGAAAGGATGGGGCGGTGATCCAGCATGTCTGAGGGCAAACAGGGTCAGTTTTTCTCAGCCTCCCCTGGGTGGAAACGGATGACTCCAGCATCTCCCCCCCTTGCCAAAGCTGCATTCACCCATCTTCCAAAATGTCCATTAGTCCCGGAGGGCATTCCAGCTGGCCCCTCAGCCCACTGAGAGTATAAACACAATGAAGACCCATCCATACGAACACCAAGATTTCTGGGCACATCTCCTCACCAAAAACAAGCATTCGCTCCTGGCACTCCTCACTAGAAATGAATCCACAGACAGGCAGACGTCATTATCCATGGTCCACTGGGCTAGCTGTTCTGCCTTTGTGAACGGAGGGTGGGAATAGCTCATCCCACCCGCCTTCTCATCCGGAGGCCTTAGCACGTAGAGTGTGGTGTCATTAGAACCTGTTTGGACAGTGCTGGATACAGTTATCTCTGCAGAAGCCGCAACCCACAGCCATCCATGCTATGCCTTTAAGTCTCCAGAACAGCCTTTAACCTCCACTCTGAAGTTGTTGGCAGAATCAAGAGTTTTATTCAACCCAGTGGCTGAGGATTTTAATTTTTTTTTTAAAGTAGTGAGCTTGTCCCCCTCTTGCCAACACTGCACTGTAAAAGCTGCTTCTTCAAGAAGTCCTACGAGGAAGGGACGCTGGGCAGACTTCTAGCATGCGGGCAGACAGAATTGTGACTGCTTCCTAAGGGCTAGCCTGGGACTCATTAATGACCTTGAACTTCCGATCTGCCAGCCTTACCTCCCAGGTGCACACACCGGCACACCTGGAGTGCTTGAGACTGAACCAGGGTGGTGCGTGCTAGGCCAACACTCTACCAACTCAGCTATGTCCCAGGTTACCTTTAAGAACTGCTGTATTGGGGCTAGAGAAATGGCTCAGAGGTTAAAGGCATTGGTTGCTCTTCCAGAGGTCCAGGGTTTGATTCCCAGCACCCAAATAGCAGCTCACAACCACCTGTAACTTTAGTTCTGGGACACACACACACACACACACACACACACACACACACACACACACACACTACAATGTGAGCTAACAAAGAATCCTACAGAATAAGCTATCAAAGAATCCATGCGCAGTAATATAATCTGTGATGAGAATTATGCACAGCTTGTAAGGATCCTAGAAAGTGTGTGTGTATGTGCATACATGCATGGATATGGGAAAGTGTGTGCCTGTGTGTGCACACGTGTGAGTGTGTATGCATGGGTGCGTGCATGGATGTGTGCATGGACGTGCACGTGTGTATGTGTAGGTGTGTGTGCATGTGTGTGTGTGCACATGTGAGTGCATGTGTGTGTGTACGTGCATGTGTGTGCATGGATGTGTGTGTGCATGGATGTGCATGTGTGTAAGCAGGCGTGTGTGTGCACGTGTGAGTGCATGTGTGTGTGTGTGTGTTCCCCGAGTGCTAAGTAAGAGAGCTTTTTGGTCCTTTCATGGCAGTGTCTCTACATCTGTTCTTCTCTCCTTAATCATCCACCTGTTCTGGTTGAGCTGTTTTCTCATGATTTACAGCCCACAGTGGACCCTGAACCTTGAATTACAGTCTGTCCTCCAGACCACGGCTTGATCTCTTACAGAGGTTTTTATTTCAGAGGGTCTGCTCCCAAACCTGCCTCCACAGCTCCCATGGCTCTGGAGCTCCCAAAGTAGACAGCCCACCTTCCTCTCCTGTTGAACATTGCACGTCTGGCTTATTACCCAGATTTCCTTCCCCCTCCAAGACCTGCTCTCTGGAATTTTCCCTCTTCCTGTGTAGCAGGAAGCATGGTAGGTCTCTGCAAAGTGTTTATGAAATTAATGAGGGTGTATTCAAACCTGGGAGACAGGGCAAGCTCGGAACAAGCTTCTGAGAAATGCCTCCCGATTCATATCGATCCTTTACAAAGATATTCAATATTCCTGTGCTACCTTTGGAACATGCTAACTAGTTCCACTGTGGTCTTGTGGCTGCCGTGCCCTGAACCTTCCAACTGGGCCTCATGTGGGCCTGTGAAGTGGAAACTTTCTCAAGGGGCTTTTTGGAAAGTCGGTTGGACGGTGTTTTACTGGGGCAAACAGGTGAAGTGGACACAGGTGAAAGACTAAGGCAAACTCGTGAAGGAAAGTTTCGCTGAAGCAGAGGCGAGAGCAGATATTCCGAGAAAGCAAGCATGAGAGGGGACATGTGATGAAAGCGTCTTTGCTAACCACACCCACGTATTGCTCTGCCTTACATTGTGTGGTTGAGCTGCATTTGTTGGGACTCCACAGAAAAGATACAAAGAGAACAACAACTTCTGGTGGCGTGCTGCAGTTCCTTGTCGCTTTCTCCGACTCTGGCTGGCAGAGCGATGTCAGCTGAGACAGACACATGTGCTGAGGCAGACCCATGGAGGACACGTGATGTTTGGAGGGCTATAAATAGGACTAGGCAGTCAGAGGCAGAGGCTGAGCTTGGTTTGCTAATGGAACTAGCTGTGCACCGCTTGTGAGTCTCACATCTTTGCTGATCTTTACTTCCCAGAGATAGGCACAGCCGAGAACTTCTCCTGACATTCCTCCTGGTTGTTCCTCCTGACTCCGCTAAGGCTGAGGCCTGGCTGTCTCTACTAGGTAATGCCACCACTGCTGAGTCCTATCCCAACCCTGCCAAATGGGACTGCTGGTGTATCTGTGAAGTGTTTGTGAGTGGATCACAATGCCACTGCTAACCTGTGGACTGAACTGCCGATTTCCAGTCAACAAAGATGGGAGTTGCTCCAAAGAACCCTTTCTAAGCAGGTCCACTTCCCCCTGTATCCTTTCCCACTGTCTCTGGTGGGTGGTGGGCTACAAGGGATGTTGAAGCATTTAAGAACCATCATTAAAAATAGACGTTTGAAAAATTAAAGTTTGAAAAAACTCTCTCATCCAGCTTCTTCCAGAATGTTTGATGGGAGCAAACCTTGCTCTCCTGAAACACTGAGAGCTCAGCCAGCCTTTCCCACCATATCAAGCCAGGCCTGGTGCTGAGGCTCTACGTCCCCACTGTTTGCTGCAAAGAACAGGCTTCTAAGAGGATCAGATGAGATACACCAAGGTCCCATTGATGATGGTCTACAAGGGACACACCCTTTGCACGCTGGTGTATTGCATCCCACCCACTACTGAATTCAAGCTGGTGTCCAAATGATCATTGACATATATTAGCGGGGAGTGTATGCACACAGTTTCACCCAAACAGAAAGTTCATCTCAGAGGTTAATAGGCCCCTGTAGGGAGGCTAAAAGCCCGACCCTAGATGACTAAGCCCCCATCACTAATCAACGTTGCCCTGGAACGCCTGGTGCATTGACAAATGTGAATGTTTGAGTTCTATTGAAGATCTCTAGGGCCATGACCAAAGGAAAACAATTTTCCTCACTCATGGCCTGCCTACCTGTCAACATGCAAAACACGAAACATGGTGCTTCCAGTGAGTTCTTCCCCAGAGAGACAGATGCTGGCCCCGTCACTGTGTCTAGCACAGCAGCAGAAATGAAACCAAGCTCTTTGGAGCTGAATTCTTGGTGAGAGTGGTGGTTTTGGAAGACAGTGCCTCATAGCAGCCAATCTGGGAAAGGCTGGGATTTAGAAACAAATTCCCACGGTCTCAGAAAATGGCTCCAGACAGGCCAACCTGGAACTGTTAGCTGTGGATGTCAGCCAGGTCAGGTAAGCCAGGGTGTGTGTAGCATACGCACACACGCGCGCGCACACACACACACACACACACACACACACACACACACACACACACACACGGTGGTGGTGGTGGGGTTTAGAAGGTATCTTCCATTGGGAATGTAGTCTTAGATTGCTGATACAACCCAGAAACATCTTGTGTGCTCACACTTTTAGAAGGGGACCCCGTGGAACTGGGGAGAGGTAAGTGTGCTCACCATGTTCTGAGACCCAGGATCTGACAGTGATAATGGAATTGGAGACATACCACGGGGCTTAGAGGACAGATGGGCAGACCTGAGCTGAGTGCCTGGTATGAACTCTTCCTTTTCTTTCTTCCTCTCCTCCTCCTTTCCCACACAAACCCCATAGTAAGTCCTTCCGCTATTTAAAAGTTAAAAACAAAACAAAACAAAATAAAAACTTGGTGGCTTTTTTTTTTTATTTATTGTGTTCGGTGTATAACCATCACCCTGTCCATTCTAGAACATTTTCGTTATCACCTTCAGAAGAAATCCCATTACTGTTTTGAGAAAGGTTTCCCTGAGTAGACTAGGCTGACGTTGACCTTGTGACTCTCCCTGTCACAGCCCCTGAAGCCCCGGGATTACTGGGGTGTGCCACCAGGACTAGAGAAACTCCACACCCCTCAGCTGCCATGGCTGCTCCCACCTCCCTACCTAAGGCATCTTCTGGTCTGCACTCTGTCTCTGTAAGACTTGCCTCTTTAGTCTTTCTATGTGTGGTGCCACATGCTATGTGAGTTTGTGGCCTGTCCTGTGTTGTGTTGTTGACCAACCTCCATGAATAACGTAGCCCCGGGGTTCTTTAAAGATGTCAGACCACCCCATGGGTTGATTGGGACTCACGGACAGCCACATAGATGGACCTTGATCTCTCTTTATCTTAGTTTCAGGATGGTAGAAAGCACTTGGTGTAGGGAGGAACTGAGCTATGGCCTGGCTCCCTGAGCCACAGGGCTTTCTTCATAGCAGATCCTCTGAAAACAAGGGCCATAGTGGAACGGTCCAGCATCTCATGGATCAAAACGACTTCCATTTTGGCTGGGGACAGGGCTCCACAAGTAAAGCACTTGCTGCATCATCATGAGGATTGGAGTTTGGATCCCCGGCAGTCAGGGAGGAAGCTGGGTGTGATAGCAGGAAGCTAGGAAGATTCCTTCCTTCCTCCCTCCCTCCCTCCCTCCCTCCCTCCCTCCCTCCCTCCTCCCTCCCTCCCTCCCTTTCTCTCCTTTCCTTCTTTCTCAGCCTTTTACTCTGGCCTTGAGCTTTTAGCTACCCTCCTATGAGTATTGCAAGGACAGATGTCGGCCATCATACACAGCTATGGACGTGCTTTTCTAACCTTGTGTAGGCTTGAAGACACTGCATTCGGTTCTTTAAGCTCACCAGAGCCCTGCCATCTCCCCCTCAGACTCCCTAGAAACAGAGACACAAACCTATGAGGCTAGCAAGACTGGCCACGGGTGTGTGGGGACTGGGCAGGCCTAGCAGAGTCTCCCCTGGGACAGGGCTGCCATTCAAGGGCAGATGGGGAGGTGTTCTACACCTTTTGATTAACTGTATGTCTTGAAGGGAGTAGGTGATTAATCCTTCTAGAATGTGCTGGCCAATTTTGCTGCTGCTGGAGTTTTTGCTGAGCGATCGATCGACCGACTGCATCTTAACAGAGTTTGGAATTGCAAAATCAGTTCAGTGAGGTATCTTCTGGGGAAGGCCCATAGCTGAGGTGCCAGGGCCATGTGGCCTATGCCTTTCAAGGCTCCTCTGGGTGCAAGGTTATTTGCACCAAGCAGCCTTCAGGAAGGTTCCCGAAGGGGAGGGAGAGGTAGTGAGGAAGTGTCCAGACTACAGGCCTTCCTCAAAAGGCAGAAGGGTCCTTGTGTCTTATGCTGAGGTCTACAGTGGTTCTGATTGTTGTACATAACAGGGAAAGAATACTATGGCCTCTAGGAGCAGAACGACTCCCCTGGAACCCAACAAGGAATAATGGCGGGTCCAGGATTCAAATCAAGAACTGAAACTGAAGTGCGTGGGGGCCCGGGATGAGGTGGACCTGAGTGTGCCCCTAGGAATCATCCCATTTCAGCGGGGGTTAGGGGCTCACATCCAGGGGTCTGAGAGTTGTGAACTGACAGTCTGTAGTTTGGAGATGGTGAGGTGAAGAAGGGGAGAGAGGAGGGACCCCCCAAGGTTCTAGTTCCTCCTGCAGCAGGGTTAGGGTGGGCAGGATTGCTCTGGGGCTCTGAGAGTCTCCTTTCGAAAGTCTTTTATGCAAGTCCTCCCAACTTGGGAAGCTAAAAATGGCTCCCTTGAGAGTGAGCCACACAGAAAAGAGACTCCGTTGGAATGAATATTGCACCAATTAGGGACTGGGTGGGGACCCTGAAGGTTCCAACTTCCAGGAGGCACCGTTTTTGGTGGCTCCAGCTAACCCTAACTTCAGAGCACAGCCTGTTTGCCCAAGGGCTGCCAGGACAGTGAGCACATGGACCACAGAGCTGAAACACCTGCTGTCACAGAGCTGAGAGCCCTACTTGGCCTGGCTTTTTTGTCCGCTTTGGGGTAGAATGGTGACTCTGGGATAGTCCTGAGATCCAGATCAGGAAAACGGTAGGGAAGTCTCATAGCTGGTGACCGCCTAGTCTTCTCTCCAGCGGAATGGCAGATTTTTTTCCCCTAAGAACATGTTCATCTCCATCCATTTCGTGGATGCTCAGATGGGAGGGAAGACAGTCACTCCGGCAGCTTCATCCAGCCTTTGGGTGTCCTGTCCCTCCATAGACAAAGAGGTGCTGTTTGGGAGAAAGTGCCCTCCTGTCACATCTGGCAGTGCAACTCAGGGAACACATCAGTGGTGCAAATCTCGTGTGCCAGGCCTTGTGCCACAGCCAGGGGAGGGCTATAGGCATAGGTACAGCCACCATGGGGTGTAACCGACCGAGAAAAAGCAGTGGACTGTCTGAGACTGTCGCCTGTTTGGGCAGAACTAGAGATGGCTCTCTTCCGGGAGGTTGGGGTGGGCGGAGGTTGTTCTTAAGCAGGAAGAGTGGCAGAAAGCAGACAATAGAGAATTAGAGAAACAGCACAGAATCTGCAGGCCTGGAGGGATGTGGTCCCGGAAGGAGGGAGGCGACGCGACGCGACGCGGGGGTGGGGGTTGGAAGTGGAGGGAGCCAGGGAGAGCCGCAGAGGTCTGTGCAGCCTGCCTTCTTCCCTGGATGGGTGTGGGGGAGGGGCAGCCCAGCAGGCTTCTCCCTCCTGCGTCTTTCTTCGGGTCTTAGGTTTTTGTGTTCTGAAGCTGTTGAAAGGGTTAGAGAGACTCTACTTTGAAATGCAAGATGACTTCCACAGGACAAATGATCAGATTCCTCCCAACCTCTTGTTCCCAGCAGAAGAGGTGGTATTTTATCATTGCAGCATTGTATCCGCGCCACAGCTAAAGCCATCTGAATGCTTGCCAGGATAACAAAGGGAAAGTAAAGTGGGATGACTCAGTATTGAGTCGTGAAAGGCTCCCAAAAGCGAGAGAGCGGATTTTTCCCTCCCCCAGCGCCTCGGCTCGGGAGTAAAGACAGAGGAGTCCTAGTCCGAGCGTTCTGGCTAGCCCCCCTTTAGCAGACTTTCAGCTACCCAGCCCCATACTTGATGAGTCTCCATCAGCTTCTCTGTTTGCTGGGGACATTCGCCCACATAAAAACTCTCTAATAAGGAATACTGTGCTGAGTTAAGACAGCGCTGAACTTGGAGGTAGAGCAGAATGCATTTGTCACGATAGGAATTCTCAGGGCTCGCATGCTAATGAGCCCTCCGTGAGCAGGTTGTAATGTGCAGTGTTTCTCAAACTCGAGTGGGAGTATTTTAAAATACACCTCTCGTAAGATGATGAGATGAAGGTTCTGTGGAACTCATTCTGAGTTACAGTGACTCAATCTAACATTGATTAAAATATTATCAAGAATAACTTGACAAAATGACAGTGAATTAAACCCCTGACATCCACTCAACAATCCACAGAAACTCTTCTCCAACTAATTCTCTATCCACCCACCTGTCACCGCACATCTACCCACACCAACCGCTAACTAACCATCCTTCCAACATCCATATATTTATCCATCCTCATCCATCTCTCCATTATGTCCTCCCATCCATCTACCCACATGTGGACCCATCTACCTGAATATGATTCCATTTACACACATGTGTATCCATCTACCAACATGTGTATCCATTTACCTACATGGGTATATACCTACATACATGTGTATCCATCTACCCACATGTGTATACATTGTATTCATCTACCCCATATGAACACATCTCCCCACATGTGTATACATCTCCCCACATGCATATCCATCTACCCACATGCGTATCATTCTACCCATATGTGTATTCATCTACACACATATCTCCATCTACCCACACGTGTATCCATTGACCCACATGTATATTCCACTACACACAAGTGTATCCATGTTCCCAAATGTGTATTCATATAACAACATGTGTATTCAACTACCCATGTGTGTTGTGTATCCTTCTATACACCTGTATATCCATTGTATCCATATAACCCACATGTATATCCATATAATCCACATAGGTATCCATCCACTGTCTTATGTATCTAACTACCTACATGTGTACCCATCTACCCACATGTGCATCCATCTACTCATATGTATATCCACTTACACACAAGTGTATTTATCTCTGCATGTGTGTATCATCTACCCATGTTTATCCATCTACTAATATGTTTATTCACCTTCTCACATGTGTATTCATTTTATCCATCTACCCACATGTATAAATATCTCCCCACATGTGTATCCATCTAACCACATGTGTATCCTTCTAGCCACATATGTATCCATCAACTCACATAGGTTTAATCTCCCCACATGTGTATCCTCTACCCACATATGATCCATCTACCCACATGTATATCCATTGTATCTATCTACCCACATATGTATACATTTACCCACATGTGTGTATCCATCAACCCACATGTGTATCCAACTACCCACATTTGTATCCACTTACCCCCATGTGTATCATTCTACCCACATGTGTATCCATCAATGTATATGTATATTCATCTATCCAGATATTTATCCATTGTATCCACCATTTCACATGTGTATAAATTTATTGTAATATATATCCTCCTACCCAAATGTGTATCCACCTAGCCACATAGGTTCCTTCTATGCACATGTGTATCCATCTATCCACAAGTGTATCTATCTATCCATATGTGTATCATTTTACTGACATTTGTATCCATCTACCTACACATATATCCATCTACCCACATGTGTTTCAATCAACCCAATAAAGTATCCCTCTACCCACATGCACACCCATCTACCCACTAGTGTATCCTTCTACCCACATGTATATCCACTGAATCAATCTATCTACATGCTTATCCATCTACTTACTTGTGTATCCATCTACTCACTTGTATATCCTACGCAAATGTGGATCCAACTAGCCACATAAATATCCATCAACCCACATGTATATACATCAATCAACATGTGTGTCCAACTACCCACACGTGTATCATTCTACCCACATGTGCATCCATCTACTCACATGTGTATCTATCTACTCCATATTTATCCATTTTTTTCTGTCTTCTAACATGTGGATCCATCGACCATCATCTGTATTCTTTTACCCACGTGTGTACCCATTTACCCACATATGTATCTGTCTACTCACATTTGTATCGATCTACACACATGTGTACCTATCTACCCATATGTGTATCATTTTACCCACATTGTATCTACCTACCCACATATATCCATCTACCCATATGTATTTCCATCAGCCCAAATGTGTATTCTTCTACACACATGTATAGCCATTTACCCAAAAGTATAATCAGCTACCCGGATGTGTATCTACCTACTCACATGTGAAATCAGTATATGAGTCTACCCACATAAGTATCCATCTACCCACATGTGCATCCATTTTATTCACTTACCTACATATGAATACATCTACACATATATATATCTACCTACCCACACATGTATCCACGTACTTACATGTATATTCATTTTATCCATTTACACACGTGTATACATTTACCCAAATGTGTATCCATTTACCTAGATATATATCTATCTACACAAATGTATATCCATATAGCCACATGTGTATCCATCCAGACACATATATCCATCTACTCACATATGTTTCCATTCTGTCCACCTACCCACATATGTATCCATCTACACATGTGTGTATACATCTACCCACATGTGTATAATTCTACTCACATATGTATCCACCTCACCAGTATGTATCCATCTACAAACATATGTATCCATCTAACCACATCTATATTCTTCTACCCACAAATATTTCTGTCTATCCACATGTGCATCCATCTACACACATATGTACCCATCTATGCACATGTGTATCCATCTACTTACATGAGTATTAATCAACCCACATGTATATCAATCTACCCAAATGTGTATTTGTGTATACATCTACCCACATGTAACATATTCCTCTACCCTTATGTGTATTCATCTACCCACATGTGTATTCATCTACCCACATGTGTATCCAACATATGTATCCACCTACCCATTTTGTATTCATTGTATCCTTTTACACACGTGTTTATCCATTAACCCACATATATACCTATCTACCCACATATATGATCATATACATACATACAATTCCATGATATCTATCTATACACATGTGTAACTATCTACCCATATGTGTATCCATTGTATCCATCTACCCACATATTACCCAAATGTGTATCTAACAACCCACATATGTATCCACCTACCTACATGTGTATTCACCTACCCATTGTGTATTCATTATACCCATCTACCCACATTTATATACATTTACCCACACATTTTTCTCCATACCCACATGTGTATCCATCTACCCACAAGGGTATTCATCTACCCATGTGTGTATCCATCTACCCACATATGTACCCATCTACCCATACATATAATCATCTACACACACACGGTTCCATTGCATTTATCTAACCACATGTATATCCATTGTATCTATCTACCCACATATGTAGCCAGCTATCCACATGTGTATTCATCTACCCACATGGGTTTCCATCTGCCCACATGTGTATCATTCCATTCAAAGGTATATCCATATCCATCCATATATATATGATATATGTATGTTATGTATCCATCTATACACATGTCAATACATTGACCCACATGTGTATCCAACTACCCACATGTGTATCTATCTACCCATATTTGTATCATTCTACCCACATGATTATTCATCTACCCACATATTTATCCATTTTATCCATATTCTCCCATGTGTATCTATGTACTGTCATATGTATCCTTCTACCACATGTGTATCCATCTACCCACCTGTGTATCTATTTATCCATGTGTGTATCCATGTGTGCAAACCCATATTTGCATTAATCTACCTACATATATATCCATCTACCCACTTGTGTTTCCTTCAACCCAAATGTGTACCCCTCTACCCACATGTTTACCCATCTACACACAAGTATCCATCTATCAACCTGTATATCCAGCTACACACATATGTATACCTCTACCCAAATATATATCCATCCATGTATGTATACATCTCCCCAACTGCTTATCTATCTACTCACATGTATATCCTTCTAACCACATGTGAGTCATTCTAAGCACATGTGTATTCATTTAGTCATATATATATTCATCTACTCTCACGTGTATCAAATTACCCACATGTGTATCCATCCACTCACATGTTATTATTCTACCCATGTGTGTATCCATCTACCAACACGTATATACATCCACTCACCTATGTATCCATTGTATCCATTGACTCACATTTGTATCCATCTACCCATATATGTATCCTTCCACCCACAGGTATATCCATCTAGCAACATGTGTATCCAGCTACCTACATATACATCATCTATCTACCCATATGTGTATTATTCTATTCATGTTTGTATCCATATACCCACCAAAATATTCATTTACCCACATGGGCATTCTTTGATCAAAGTGTGTATCAGTCTACATACATGTGTATCCATCTACCCTCATGTGAGTCCATCTACCCACAAGCGTACCCAACTACCCACTTATGTAACCATCTACCCACATGTGTATCCACCTTTCCAATGTGTGTGTGTGTGTGTGTGTGTGTGTGTGTGTGTGTATCTCCAACTACCCACTTGTGTATCCATCTAGTCACATGTGTATATATCTACATATATTTATATTCGTCTACCCACATGTCCCACATCTATATCCATCTACCCTCATGTGAATCCACCTAGCCACATATGTATCCAACTACCCACTTATGTATTAGCCTACCCACATATGTATCAACCTATCCAATGTGTATTCATAATATCCATCTACTCACAGATGTATCTGTATACACATGTTCTCCATTTACCAGCATGTGTATCCATATACCTAAATGTGCATCCATGTACCCACATATGTAGCCATCTATCCAGATATGTTTCCATTGAATCCATCTACCCCATGTGTATCTACCTAACAACATATGTATCCATCAACCCACATGTATGTATGTGTGTGTGTACATATATATATATGTATGTATTCATCTACCCACATATATATACATCTACCCACCTGTGTATTCATCAATCCACATGTAAATTCTTCTACCCACACATGTACCCAGCTATCCATATGAGTTTCCATCTACATAAATGCATATCCATTTATCCATATGAGTATCCATCTATCCCCATGAGTATCCTAATACCCACATGTGTATCCATCTGCACACATGTGTATCTATTATATCAATCTACGCAATATGTATACATTTATGTACATGTGTATCCATCTACCCACATATGTATCATTTAACAACATGTATATCCAACTACCCACATATATATTCATTTAACCAAATGCAATTATACCTACCCTTAAGTGTATTCATTGTATCCATCTACCCACATGTGTACCCATCTAAATACATGTGTATCCATTGTATCCATCTATTCACATATGTATCCATCTACTCACATTTGATTCCAACTACCCACATGAGTATCTACACACATGTGTATCCATATACACACATTTATCCATCTCTCCAACATGCACATTCATCTACCCACATGTGAATCCAAGTACCCACATATGTAACCATCTACCCACATGTGATTCTACTTACCTATATGTGTATTAATTGTATCCATGTACCCACATTTGTATCAATCCATACACACACACACACACACACACATACACTTCTACCATCTTGCTTCCATTTTATCCATCTACCACCATGTGTACCTATGTACACACATATGTATGCACCTAACCACATATATATTCATCTACACACACGATTATAGTTCTTTTAACATGTATATCCATCTACCTACATACTTATTCATTGCATCCATCTTCTCACATCTGTATTCATTTACTGTTTTGGGTTGTGGGGAAGTGGACCATGGAAGGTATCCTGGTCCCCAGTTGAGCTAAGGCTAGACAGACCTGGAGACCCTGAGGGATGGTGAAGGGAGGGGAGGAGCACCAGGCCCTTGTCACTAGCCACAGCACCTCCCACCGCCCATAGATTTGTAGCCATCAGTCATGTAAGGGCTATGCACCCAGCCCCCTATATGTAGATGAGGTATCCCTAACATCTCAGACCAAGACAATAGGAAAAGAGATGTGACCTGTGGTCACAAAAGCTCAAGACAGATATCTCTATGCTAATGAGGCCTGGTAGATAGATACATATGTGGTTAGATGTATACACATGTTGGTAGCTAAGGCTGCCCTTCCCAGGCACTCCACCCTGCAGAAGGTATTTAATCTCAGGCCTACCTTGAGGAGGGTAAGGTTTCACTTCCTATCATGGCAATAAATGGTTTGGAAGCACAGACTCTCTCTTTTCATTGGGATCCACCATGGGGAGCCATGGAGAAGGCCTTTGTTTAGAGTCCCTGTCTTACCTCCTGTAGAAGGCCTCTCTCCACTCCCAGCCACAATTGCTACCAAGTCTGCCCTCCGTCAAGCCAAGGACTCCACTCCATTCTTGGCTCTTTCTCAGCTCCCAGCAGCACCTGAATGTCCAGGGCCCTGAGAACCAGACAGCCCCAGCTTTGTTGCAGGCTGGTGGACCTGGAGCCAGCTCCGATTGTCTCATGCCTCAGACTGTGCTTCCCCACCCCTATAGTGGTATTCTGCTGTTTTCCTAAAGCCCACGCTGGCCCCAGTGGCTGGCATGTGATAAGCAGAGTAAAACTTCCTGCATTCTACCTCCCCAAGCAGGTATGCACTGTGGTGGAGTAGATAAGGGACCCACAACCCTACAATGGGTATCCTTCTACCCACACTTGTATCTCTCTACCCATATATGTATCCATCTACCCATATTGTATTCATCTACCTAAATGTGTATCAATCTATCCACATGTGTATCTGTTTACTGCCATGTATATCCTTCTGCCCACATGTGTATCCATCTACCCACATATGTATCCTTCTATCCACTAGTGTATCATTGTACACACATATGTATTTATCTATTAACATTTGTATTCATCTACCCATATGTGTATTCTACCAATACATGTATCCATCAACCATCATGTGTATTGATCTACCCAAATGTATATCTATCTACCAACATGTGTATACATCTAACCACATATGTATCTATCCACCTGTGATTCCAACTACCCATATGTGTATCTAACTAGTCACATGTGTATTCTTCTTCTCATATATGTATCCATCTACACACATGGGTATCCATCTATACATTTGTGTATCTGACTACCCACAAGCATCCATCTACCAACATGTGTATCCGACTATCCACAAGCATCCATCTACCAACATGTGTATCCGACTATCCACAAGCATCCATCTACCAACATGTGTATCCGATTATCCACAAGCATCCATCTACCAACATGTGTATCTTCTACCCTCAGGGGTATCATCTACCTCCAAATGTATCCATTTAACAACATGTATATACATCTACCCCCAAGTGTATTCATCTATCCACAAGTTCATTCATCTACTCACATGTATCCATCCACCCACACATGTATCCATCTTTCCATATGTGTATCCATCAACCTACATGGGTATTCATCTACAAATATGTGTATCAATCTACTCACATGTGAATTATTCTACCCATATGTGTATACATCTACCCAAATGTGTATCATACTACACAAATGTACATAATTCTGCACACATATCTATCCATATACCCATATGTGTATTCAGCCACTCACATATGTATCCATTGTATCCATCTATGACATGTGTATCCAACTTCCCACATGTGTGTCCATTATATCCATCTACCCGCATATATTTCCATCTACTTACGTATGCATCCATCTATACATATGAGTATCCATCAACCCACATGTGTATTCAAACACCCACATATGTACCTATCTAACTACATGTGTATCATTCTATTCACATGTGTATTCAGCTATGCACATGTGTATTCTTCTACCCACATATTTATTCATTGTATCTATTTTCTCTCATGTGTATCTATCTACTGTCATATGTATTCTTCTACCTACATGTATATGCATGTATGCACATATGTATCATTTTCCCTGCATCTGTATCCATCTATCCATATATGTACCCATCTACCCACATGTGTATCTATTTACATTTAAGTGTATCATTTTATCCACATTTGTATCCATCTACTCACATATATATATATCCATCTACACACATGTGTATCTATCAAACCAACTGTGTTTTCCTCTACCCATATTTATACCCGTCTAACCACAACTGTATACATGTACCCACATGGGAATCCGTGTGCTCTCATGTGTATCCATCTACCCAAATGCATATACATCTAACCACATGTGTATCCATTTACCCACATGTGTATCCATCTACCCATATATTTATCCATCTACCCAGATATGCTTCCATTTTATCCATCTACTCACATATGTATTCAACTATCCACATGTGTATGCATCTAACCACATGCTTATCAACATACCCACAAGAGTTTTCATATACCCACGTGTGTATCCATCTATCCTCATGTGTATCCAACTATCTAAATCCATATGTACCTAAACCTATCCATATCTATATCATTCTACCTACATGTGTATCCAGCTACACAATGTCTATACATCTACCCCATGTGTATTCATCTATTCACAAGAGTATCCATCTACCCATATGTGTATCCATCCACCCATATGTGAATCCATTACCCATATGTTTATCCATTATATTTATCTAACCAAATATGTATCCAACTTCCCATATGTGTATCCATCAATCCACATATATACCCATCTACCTACATGTGTATTCATTGATTGACATGTATATCCATCCATTCATATGTGTATCTATCTACCCACATGTGTATAATTCTACCAAAATGTGTATGATTCTGCAAACATGTCTATCCATATATCCACATGTGTATCCACCCACTCACATATGTATCCATTGTATTCATCTATCACATGTGTATGCAATTTCCCACATGTGTATCCATCTACCCACATGTGCATCATTCTACCTACATGTATATTCAGCTAGCTACATGTGTATCTATCTACCCATAAGTGTATCATTTTACTCACATTTTTATCCAACTACCCACATATATATCCATCTACCCACATGTGCATCATTCTACCTACATGTATATTCAGCTAGCTACATGTGTATCTATCTACCCATAAGTGTATCATTTTACTCACATTTTTATCCAACTACCCACATATATATCCATCTACACACATGTGTATCAAACTACCCACATGTGTATCCATCTATCCTCATGTGGATCAATCTACTAAAATGCATATATGTTTAACCACATATGTATATGTCTATCTATATATTTATCATTCTACCCACATGTGTCTCTATCTACTCACAAATTTATCCTTCAACACAGATATGTTTTTATTGTATCCACCTACCCATATATTTATCCATTTACCAACATGTGTACACAACTAGCAACATGTGTATTTATCTACCCACATATGTACTACCTACCCTTATGTAAATCCATATACTCACATTTGTATCTATCTACCAGGGTTTGTATCCAGATAACCAGATATGTATACATTCACCCAGATATGTTTTCAATTTATCCATTGACCCACATATATATCCATCTATCCACATATGTATCTATCTACACATATATGAATCCTTTTACCCATATGTGTATTCATCTACCCATATGTGAGTCCATTTACCCACATGTCTATCTATCTACTCATATATGTATTTTTTCACCCACATTTATATCCATCTAACCACACGTGTATCCATCTACTCACATGTGTAGTAATCTACCTACATATGTATCCATCTACCCTAATGTGTATCCAACTTCCCACATTTGTATCCAACTAGCCACATGTGTATTCTTCTACCCACATATGTATCCATCTACCCACTTGTGTATCCATCTATCCAAATGCAAATCCTACTTCCCACAAGTATCCCTCTATCCACAGGTGTATCCATCTACTCATATGTGTAGTAATCTACCTACATATGTATTCATCTACCCTAATGCGTGTCTATCTATGCAAATATGTATCCATTTACTCACATGTATATCCATCTACCCTCATATGTATCCAACTAGCCACATGTGTATTCTTCTACCCACTTGTGTATCCCTCTACCCACATGTATAACTTCTATCCTTGTGGGTATCCATCTACCCACATATATATCTATTTACCAATATATGTATACATATATTCTCATGTGTATTCATCTACCCACAAGTTTATCCATTTACTCACGTTCAGATCCATCTACTCACTTGAGTATCCTACTAAACACATGTGTATCCATCTACCTAAATGTATATCTATTCAATCACATGACTGTGCATTATCTATATGTGTATTCATTGTATTTATCTAACCAAATATGTATCCATCTTCCTATATATGTATCCATAAACACACAAGGGTATCAATCTATACACATGTCTATCATTTACCCACATGTGTATCATTCTAAACACATGTGTACCCATCTACCCACATATATACCCATTAAACCACATGTATATTCATTAACCTACCAACATGTGTAATCATCCACCCATATATGTATCGATCTACTACATGTGTATCCATCTACAGACATATGTATGACTCTGCACACGTGTCTATCCATCTACCCACACATTTATCCCTGTATCCATTTATCACATGTGTGTCCATTTACACACAAGTGTATGCAATGCATCCATCTACCCACATATATATTATATACCCACATGTATATCTTTCTACCCACATGTATATTCATCTACCTACATATGTATCCATTTACCCACATGTGTATTCATCTACCGGCATGTGTATCCTTATAACCACATGTATATCCATATACCCACAGGTGTAACCATCTACTCACACGTATATCCATTACCTGTATGTGTAGTCATTGTAGTAATTAACCACATATATCCATTTCCCATATGTATATAAATAAACCCACATGGATATCCATCTACCCATATGTGCACCCATCTATCCATATATATCATTCTAATTACATGTATATTTGTTGACCTTCATTTGTATACATTCACCCACATAGGTATCACTCTAACCATGTGTGTATCAAACTACCCACATGTGTATCTATCTACCCACATGTGTATGATTCTACACATATATGCACATGTGCATACATCCACCTACATATATCCATTTTATCAATCTATCACATGTGTCTTCATCTACCCATATATGTATCCATTATATCCTTATACCCACATGGGTATACATCCACCCATGTGTGTATCCATTTATGCCTATGTGTATCCACCTACCCATACATGTATTCATCTTTCCCCCATGTGTGTATCCTTCTACCCACTGTGTATCCATCTACACACATGTATACCTGTATTCTTCAGACACACCAGAAGGGGCATCAGATCTCATTACCGATGGTTGTGAGCCACCATGTGGTTGCTGAGATTTGAACTCAAGGCCTCTGGAAGAGCAGTCAGTGCTCTTAACCGCTGAGCCATCTCTCCAGCCCACACATGTGTATTCTTATACCTAAATATTTATCCATTGTATCTATCTTCTCACATATATATGAATCTAGCATCATGTGTATCCTTCAACCCACATACCCATTTTACCTATATTTGTATTCATCAACCCACATATTCATCCATCAATTCAAATATGTATCCATTTAGTTGTTTCCCTCCACCCACATATACACCCATCTACTCACAACTGTATACATGTACCCACATGTGTATTCATTTACACTCATGTGTATCCATCTACCCAAATGCATATATATCTAACCACCAGTGTATATATCTACACAGTGTATCCACCTTCTCACATATTTATCCACCAAAACAGATATGTTTTCTTTGTAGCAAACTATCCACATATGTATCCATCTATGTATATTTATTCATATATATGTATATATATGTATATATATGTGTATACATCTACCTACATATGAATTAATCTACCTACAAGTGTATCCACTTACACAATAGTGTACCCATCTACACACATATTTATTCATTGTATCCATTTTCTCACGTGTGTATCCATTTACTCTTGTGTGTATCCTTCTACTCACATGTGTATCCATATATCCACATGTACATCCATTTACTTAAATATGTACCTCTCCCGATGTGTGTATTATTTTACCCACATTTCTATTCGTCAACTCACTATGTGTTCATTTACCAACATTCTATCCATCTACTCATATGTGTATTCATCTACCCACCTATGTATCCATCTATTCACATATATATCTAAGCACATGGATATTCACCTACTCACAGATGTTTCCTTCTACTTATATGTGTATTAATCTGCCCACATATGTATCTATCTACCCTCATATGAATCCATATACCTAAATTGGTATCCATCTACCCACATTTGTATCCATCTACCAGCTAATCAAATATGTATACATCCACCCAAATGTTTCAAATTTATCCATCGACCCACATATGTATCAATATACACACATGTGTATCTATCTACCCATATTGTATCATGTGTAAGCACATTGTAAGCACATGTGTATAAATCTAGCTGTGTGTGTATATATACATATATTGTGTGTATATCTATATCTATATCTATTAAACCTATATGTGTATCCAACTACCCATATGTGTATATATCTATGAATCCAGCAATGTACATATGTATTCAACTACTCACATATTTATTAATTTTATCCATCTTCTCACATGTGTATCCATCTACCCACATATGTATCCTTTTAACCACATGTGTATCCATCTACCCCCATGAGTATCCATCTATGCATACACCATTTACCCCCATGTGTAGCCAACTACCCACATGTGTATTCATCTACTCATACATGTATCATTCTACTCACATGTGTATCCATCTATACACCTGTGTATTCCTCTCTGCACATATTTATCAATCGTGACCAACTTCTCACATCTGTATTCATCTACCATCACAGGTATCCATCTACACACATGTGTATACATCTACCCACATGTGATTCATTCTACTCACATGTGTATACATCTACCCATGAGTGTATTCAACTACCCACTTTGTATCCAACTAGCCACTTGCTTATTTTTCTACTCACATGTGTATTCATCTATCTGCATGTGTATCTATTTATCCAAATACTTATCTAACTACCCAAATATGTATCCATCTACCCACATGTGTATACGCTTACACACATATGTATCCATCTACCTACATGTGTATCGTTCTAACCACAGGTGTATTCATCCACCATCACATATACCTATTACCCTTATGTATATCCACTGTATTTATTTAACCACATATGAATCCATCTTCCCATATGTATATCCATCAACCCATATGATATATATATATATATATATATATATATATATATATATATATCCACCCACATGTGTATTCATCCAACCACACAGGTGTATCCATATACCCACATGTGTCTACATCCACATACATATATCCATTTTATTAATCTATCACATGTGTATTCATCTACCCAGATGTGTATTCATGGTATCCTTATACCTACATGGGTATCCTTCCACCCACATATGCATATTATATTCACTTACCCATAAGTATATCCATCTACACACATGTGTATCCATCTACCTACATATGTATCCAACCACCCACATGTGTATCCATCTACCCACATATGTATTCATCTACACAGATGAGTCTCTATCTACCAACACACTATCCAACTACCCACATAT
This sequence comes from Rattus rattus, assembly GCF_011064425.1. Taxonomy (NCBI): domain Eukaryota; kingdom Metazoa; phylum Chordata; class Mammalia; order Rodentia; family Muridae; genus Rattus; species Rattus rattus. The sequence goes on along the minus strand of NC_046158.1, from coordinate 144,047,640 downwards.
ATACCCATCCACCCACATATATTTCCCCTACATATAAATATTCATTGCATCACTCTACCCACATTTGTATCCATCTACCCAAATGTGTTTCCATCTAACCACATGTATATCCTTCTACCCACATGTGTATTCATCTACTCACATGTGTATATTTCCCCTCATCTTTATCCATCTGTCCAAATGCATAACCATCTATCCATATGTGTATCCATCTACCCATTGTGTATCCATTTTCATACATAAGTATCCATCTACCCTCATTTGTATCCATCAGTCAAGTGTGTATCCTACTAACCATGTATGTATCCACCTACTCATATGCATATCCATATCCACACATGCATGCATTGTATCCATCTACCCACATATGTATCTGTACACATACATGTATACTACCAACATGTGTATTCATCTACTCATATATATTCATCTCCCCACATGTATATCCATCGACCCACATGGGTATTCATCTATCCACATGTGTATCAATCTAGGCATATGTACATCCATTACCCAGATGTTTGTCCTATATATTGATCTACCCACATGAATATCATTCTACCTATATATGCATCCATCTGCCTACATATATACCCCTCTTCCTACATGTTTATCCATTGACCCATGTGTGTATCCATATACGCACATGTGTATTCATCACCCACATATGTATCCAACCACCCACATGTGTATTCACCTACACATATGTATATCATTCTATGAACATGTGTATCCATCTAACTACATGTATATTCATTCTTCCACAAATGTATCCATTGTGTCCATTTATTCACCTATGTATCCATCTACCCACATGTGTATACATCTACCCATATGTGTATACATCTACTCACATATGTATCAACCTACATGAAATTCCACCTACTCACATGTATATTCATTATATCCCTCTACTCACAGTTGTATACAACTAACCAAATGTATTTCCATCTACCCACATGTGTATCCTTGTACCCACATGTGTATACATCTGCCCTCATCAATATCCATCTACACAAATGGGTAACCATCTAACCACATGTGTATACATCTACCCATATGTGTATCATACCACCCACATATGTATCCATCTACCCACGTGCATATCTATCTTTCCACATGGGTATCGATTTACCCTCATGTGTACCCATCTATCAAATGTGTATCCCCCTACCCATATATGTATTCATCTACCCTTAGTGTATCCATCTACCCACACGAATATTCATTGAATCCATCTACCCACATAAGTATCCACTTGTGTATAATACTAGCATCATGTATATCCATTTACCCACATGTATTTCTATCAACCTACACATATATCCATCTACTCACATGTGTATCCATTTACCACATGAGTATCCATTGTTTCCATCTACACATATATGTATCCAAATATCCACATGTGTATCCATCTACCCATGTGTATCATTTTAACCACATCTGTATTTATCTAGTTACAAATGTATCTACCTATCCACATGTGTATCCAACGACCTACATGAATATACATCTACCCACATGTGTGTCCATCTACCCACATGTGTATTGTCTACCCATATATCTATACATCTACCTCCATGTGTATCCATTTACCCATATCCATCTTCCCATATGGGTATTCATCTGCCCATATGTGTATCATTCTACCAACATGTGTATCCATTTACCCAATATATACAACTTCCCACATATATATCTATCTATCTATCTAACCACATAGGCATCCATGTACTGACAAGTGTATCCATTATATCCATTTACCCACATATGTATATATCTAACAACAAGTGTATCCATCTATGCACTTCTACTGACATGTGTATCCTTCTACCTAAATCTGATCCATCTACTCATATATGAATCCATCTATCCACATGTGTGTCCATCTACCCACACATTTATCCATCTACTCATATGTGTATCCTATTGCCCACATGTGTATCCACCTATGCACATATGTTTCCATTGTATCCATTTACCAAAATATGTATCTATTGTATCCATCTACACACAGTTGCATCCATTTACCCACATGTATATCATTTGAGCCACATTTGTATCCATCTACACACATTTGTAGGATGTCATACAGGTGAAGGCAGGTACAAGATAGAATGAGGCATGTCATTGAATGAGAAGGAAGGATGTTTATCCATCTACTCACATGTGTATTTTTCTTCCCACCTGTGTATCAAACTAGCCAGATGTCTATCCATCTATCCACATGTGTATCCATCTACCCACATATGTATCCATTGTATCCATCTACTCACATGTGTATCTCTCTACCCACAAGTGTATCCATTTTATCCATCTACCCACATATCTATCGATTACCCACATGTGTATCTATCCAGATATGAATCATACTACCACATTTTATCTATCTATACACATATTTATCAATCTACTCACATGTATATGCTTCTACCCACATGTATATTCATCTGACCACATGCATATCTATCTACTTATGTGTGTATCCATCTGCTAACATGTGTATTCATCTACCCACATGTGTACTCATCTATTCTCATGTGTATCCATCTATCAAATGCATGTCCTACTTCCCATATATGTATCTGTCTACCCATATGTGTATCCATATATCAGCATGAGTATCCATTGTAATAATCTATCACATAAGTATTTAAATACATATATGTGTATTATTCTACTAATAGATGTATCAATCTACCCACATATATATCCATCTCCCTACATTTATACCCATCAACCCCCATGAGTATCCATCTTCTCACATATATATCCGTTACTCACATGTGTATCCTATGTATCCATTTACCCACACGAATATCATTCTATCCATATGTGTATCCATCTACCCACATATACATCCCCTTTTTCACATGTGTATTCATTGACCCACATATGTATCATCTATGCACATGCGCCCACATGTCACCCATATGTGTATAACTGTACCCACATGTATATCATTCTACCCATGTGTCTATCCATTTAACTATATGTGTATCTATCCACCCACATATGTATCCATTGTATCCATCTACTCATATGTATATCCATCTAACCACATGTGTATCCATTGTATTAATTTACACATATATATCCATCTACTTAAAGGCATATCCATGTGCCCAAATGCATATCCATCTAACCATATGTGTATACATCAACTCAACTGTGTTTTCCTCTACCCACATATATATCCATCTACCCACAACTTTATACGTGTTCCCACATGTATATTCACTTACCCCCACTTATATGCATTTATCTAAATATGTATACAAATAACCACATGTGAATACATCTACCTAGATATGTTTCCTTTGTATCCAACTACACACATGGGTATCTATCTATCCACATATATATTCATCTAAATACGTGTAAAAACATCTTCTAACATGTGTATTCATCTACCCACATGTGTATCCATTTACCTGCATATATGTCCATCTACCCTTGTGAGTATCCTACACACATGTGTATCTATCAACACAGATGTATATCCATATACCCGCATGAGTATCCTTTTTATCCACTTACCCATATATGTATTAATCTATGCAAATTGTATCCATCTACACACATATGTATCCATCCACACACATATGTATCCATTCACTCTCATTTGTATCCATCTACCCACATGAGTATTAATCTACCCACATATGTATCTATCTACCCTCATGTGTATTCTTATACCCAATTGGGTATTGATTTACCCACATGTATGTATATATGTGTGTGTGTGTGTGTGTGTGTATCCACATTTGTATCATTCTACCCACATATGTATGCATTCACCCAGATATGCTTCCATTTTATTCATCTACCCACATGTGTATCCATCTACCCAAATATGTATCCTACACACATGTGTATACATCTACTTACATGTGTATGCATCCAACCATATGTGCATACATCTTTCCACATGTGTGTTCATCTGCCTACATGTGTATTGTCTACCCAAGTGTGTATCCATCTAGCCACATGTGTATACATCTAACTGTATGTTTGTCCATCTACACACATGTATATCCAATTACCCATTTGTGTATCCATCTATCCACATGTGTCACCATCTTCACACATATGCATCCATTGTATCCGTCTACCAACATGTATATCCATTGGATCCATCTACCCACATGTGTATCCATTTAAACAGATGTGTATCCATCTAAACAGGTGTGTTTCCATATAACCATATGAATACACACTTACCCACATGTGTATAACTCTACTCACATATGTATTCATCTACATACCTATGTATTCATCTACCTACTTGTGTATCCATCTTCGCACATGTTTATTCATTTACTTACATGATATAGATCTCCCCACATGTTTATTCATCTACCAAGATGTGTATTCATTTACCCACATGTATAACCATCTACCCACATATGTATCACTCAATTATGTTTTTATCTATTTACCAACAATTGTATCCATCTACCCACATGTGTTTCCATCTAACCACATGTCATTCATTACTCATATCACATGTGTTCAAATATCCACATGTATCCAAATATTTATTGTATCCAAATATTTACATATGTAGCAACTACCCATATGTGTATCCATCTACCCACATGGGTATTCATCAACCCACATGTGTATCATTTTAACTATAAGTGTATCCATCTACTCACATATGTATCCATCTACACTCATGTGAATCCAAGTACCCACATGTGTATGCCTCTACCTATATATGTATCCATCTACTGCCATGTCAATTCTGACATATGTATCCATTGTATTCATCTACTCATATTTTATACATGCACTGGCATGTGTATCCTTCTATCCACATATGTATTCTGCTACCCAAATGTGTCTGCTTCTACCCACATAGTTATCATTCTACCCACATTGTGTATCCATCTACCTATACATATATCCATTTAACCACTTGTGTATTCATCGATCTACATGATATCTAACTACCCACATGATATCCGCATGTTTATCCACCTACCCACATGTATCATTCTGCACACATGAGTATCCATCTACCCACATGTCTATCTACACATGTGTATCATTTTACCCTTATCTGTATCCATGTACCCATATTTATATCCATCAACACACATGTCTATCCATCAACCCAAATATATATCCTTCTACCCACATGTATATCTATCCACCCACAAGTCTACCCTTTTACCCATATGTGTATCCATCTACCCACATGTGTTTGCATCTACCCATGTGTGTATTCATCTAACCATATCTTTATTCATCAACCCACATGTGTATCCATCTACCTACATGTGAATCTATCTACCCACATGTGCATCCATTGTATCTATCTATCCAAATATGTTACCACCTATTCACATGTGTATTGATCTACCCACCTATATAGCCTTCTACTCACATGTATATTCATCCATCCATATATGTATCCATCTACTCACATGTGTGCCCATCTACCCACATGTGTATCCATCTACCCACTTTTGTATCCATGTGCCCACCTACCCATCATTCCATCTACCATTTTACTCCCCCATCCTACCACCCATCATTCACTTCTTTGTCCGTCTACCCTTTCTCTACCCATCTGTTCTGTGTTCCTCTATTTCTTCAGCCATTCACCCAATTGTATCAATTCTCCCATCTTCCCATTTACTCCCATGTATTTGTCATCTGGATATCTGAGCTAGCATTCTCCCAGACAGCAAACAGTGCTGATGCAAATTTCTATACCTGGGCATGGTACTTGGACCTCAACAGGGCTTTGAAGATACCTTGGGGAAACTTCTAGTCTTATAAGACCACCTTCTCACTAAAGATAGCCAGATTCTGAGTGAAAGGAGATTTCATCCTGGGGGGGGAGGACAAGAAGCTTTAAAGGGGTACAAAGAGCTCTCATTTGGGGACTCTGGAGCTTTTGTGGAGGAAGGAGCAGTTGATCTGGGGATTTGTGTGGGAGGAGGTGGAGGCTGGAGCTAGGCATCCTAATAGGCTAGGGATTTTGACAATAGAGGCTGAGGGACATCCAGCCTCCCCCTCCTTCCCTTGTGTGCTTAGCAGTCATGACTACAGCAGGATAAGGAGCTGCTGTGCGACTGCCTCATTACTGACAGGACCGTGGCTAACGAGGCCTAATTCTCCCACCGCATGCCTTTCCTTTGGTGCTGGCTTCAGAGGTACTTTGTCCCATTAGATTCAGAGGCTGAAATGTGTTTCTGATCACCGCATCCACAGACTAGGCCCCCTGAAACCTCCTTCAGCTTCACACAGGGTGGGCCATATCTGGTGTGATCTCCCTTTCCCTTGCGCCCCAGAAGCTGATTATCCAGAACGTTCTACCACGGACAACATAGTTGATCAGATCCCCAGACGCATCTGCAGGGAGTTGAAATTCTCAGTGTCCGCAGGGAGCCACACAAGCAAGTCATTGGCGCAGGTAGATGTATAGTTGGAGGATAGTGTCCTTGTGTGTGGGCCGCACAGTCAGGCACGTGGCCCCGACAGGTTCTGTTCTAATCAAGGGAGGCAGACAACGAGCAACCAACTGACTAATAAGATATTCTATGCTGTGACCAAAGCTCAGGGAAAGTAACTAGAGCCAAGGGCCAGGAGGCAGCTTCAGAGAATTACAATTTAAGAATGTGCAGTCGGGGACAGCTCTCCAAGGGGGTGTGACATCTGACTAGAAAGACAAGTATCCAGAAGCGGCTATCAGGACAGGGTTAGGGGAGGGGTAGTCAGTGTAAGGGCCTGAGGCATGGGAGAAGCAGAAAGGTCACGGTGGCTACAGGCTGTCAATCACAGTGGGAAATGGTGTTAGAAAGTCTCATAGGTGAGCAAGAGACCAAAATCCTACAGGGCTGGGGGCCGTGGGGAAGGAAGCTTTCATCCAAAGTTGTGCATAAATCCATGAGAGGACTGTAGTGCTTGGTCTTAGTTGTCAACCAGACACAATCTAGAATCTCGTGGGAAGACAGTCTCAGTGAGGGAGTATCCAGACCAGCTTGGTCTGTGGTGGATTTTCATTATTAACTGATGTAGTAGAGCTCAGCCCACCGTGGGCAGCACCATCCCTTGGGTCTGGGTCCTGGGCTGGGAAAGAATGGAGAAGGAAAGTTGAGCACTAAGCATTCACTTCTCTCTGCCCTTGGCTGTGGACATTCCTGGCTGTTTCAAGTCTGTGCCTTGACTTACCCCACTGTGATAGACTGTTACTTCGAACCATAAGCTAAAGTAAACCCCCTTTTCTTTTGCGTTCTTTTTTGTCAGGGTGTTTTATGGCAGCAACAGAAACAAAGCTAGAATAAGGGTGGATGACTCATTCGGACATCTTTCTCTTGTCCATTAAATGGAGAAAAAAATCTGAAGATGGAAAGGAAATCTGGGGGCAGCGAGGTGCTGACTCAAACTCAGTGGATCAGGGTATGTGTCTCATGGGACAAGGTGGGGCATCAGCAAATAGAGGGTGGAAATGGAGTCTGTCGCGGAGTCAGAGCAGGCGTCGCCTGTGGAAGAACTGGACATGACATAGGAGATAAGAGATAGGCGTGCTTTTGGTGTGTGGCCAGGATGTGACATCCAGGGCTGGGGCAGGTGACAGGATGTCAGAGTTCTGCTGCGGTCCCACTGAAGAAAAGGTGACGGTAAGATGCTCTGAGCCGTCAAGGGGAGAGCTGCACATGCGCATCTGCACTCGATGGAGGAGACTGCGCAGAAGAAGGTGGGGACTGGGAAGTAAAGCGCTCGGCATCCAGAGAAGGTGGGGTACAGGATACCGTGCTATAATTGCCTGGATCCAGCTAGGCCTGCGCTTGCCCGTTATGGACTCTACTTACATGAGCTATCCAGACTCCTTGTCTGGTTTCCCCGATTTAGTTCAAGCTGGTCTTCCTTCAACAAAGTCTTGACCAGCCAAGAGACTGTTATGGTGGTTTGGGTTTTGCTTTGGGCTAGAATCAAGCAATTTGGCAAGGTAAGAGCAGGTAACAAGAGGGTGCTGGGGTGACATTAGCATCAGTTAAACACAGGAACTAGTTTGAGCTTTGCTTCTGGCTGCTGAGTGACCTTGGAAGAGGAGACAAACCTCTCTGTCCCCCCTCTTCCTTTTTCAGTGGGTTGTGTGAGGACAAGAAGCAATTCAAGGGCGGTTTGGCAGGTGCCGAGTAAACACCAGCTTTTGCGGCTGCAGCACACGCACTGATTAAAGGCTCAGGCTGGCCATTGTTTATGTCTTTGATTAATTGAACAATTGGGAAACAAATTAATTATCACTTAATGGAGGCGGTTTGGACGACACAATCTTTGCAAACACAAGGCCTGGCAGCAGGAAGAACAAAGCCGACCCTGGGCTGTGCGGATATAAACCGTTCAAGTAGAAAAGCTTCCAGGATGGTCTCATCCCAGAGAATGTGCAGAAGGTGGATCCCTGCAGATAAATGTTGACTTATGGTTTGAGTGGCCTATTATATGTCACCGTGCCTCCAATGACAGCCAAGTAATGGCTCCAGTGTCATCTATGTGGAGTTCATCCAAGATGAGAAAAACAGGGGGAGAGCTGGGCGCGAGTCTCAGCATCGGGCCGAGTTGTTACCACCTCTCAGGCAAAATCTGCCTCTGCCACGGGTCCCCTTGGTACCCCCTGGGCATCTCTCCTGAAGCCTGATGTGGACGGCAGCTGGTGTGGGCATCCATACCTGCAACAGTGACCCACACAGGCTCTGGTTTGGGGGGGTCAGGGTTGGCTGGATAGTAGGCGCTGGGGACAGGGCCAGAATCTGCAAACCACCCAAGCATTTCTGCCTCATTTTCTGCTTCAAGGGACTGTTCCTTGGGTGGCCTTGGTGATGTGAGCCCTTATCCTATTCGCTTCCTTAGGGATCCACTTCAGCCGCCCCCCCCCACTCCCATTCCCTTCCCTGTTGCTCAAGGCTTCAAAGCATCCATCTTCTCCCTGGTGCAAAAACACAGTAGTGGCTCATGGGTTCCCCCCTATATGTCTGTCCTCACTTAGTATAAGAGACATTCTGGACATAAGAGCCTGTCCAGATGTTGCTGGGGGTCACATTGATTTTGCTAGATTGTTTCCCTTTCTCTTCTTTTTTGTATTTTTCTTTTGATTTTGTATCTGGCTGCACACTGAGAAAGAGACATAGCCTCCCCCACACACCTCTTTCTCCTGAGTACTGAGATGTGAGGCATGTGACAACACCCCCAGCTTGTGTGCATTCTAGGCAGGCACTCTGTAATTGAGCCTCGCTTTGTCCACTCTTACTTTGTTTTTTGTATTTTTTTCTTTTAAAAAAGCATTGCTGAATATTTGTGCTGTGCTGCAGGATGTAGAAAATCTTCAGTGGTTTTTCAGAATTGACTGACATTTTGATTTTATAATCGCCGGTTGACACTGTGCTACATTGAGTGTCTATGTGTTACAAAATGGCAGAGATAGATAGATAGATAGATAGATAGATAGATAGATAGATAGATAGATAGAGATAGATAGATAGATAGATAGATAGATAGATAGATAGATATGGTCATTTCAGAAAATTTTGGAAATTCATTCCACTTCCAACTGGAGTTGGCGTTGTTGTTGTTGTTGTTGTTTTGTTTAACCTCCACTTAGTGGTTGGAGTGGCTCTTGCAGAGGTCCTAGGTTTGACCCCCAGCACTCACCTGGCAGCTCACAACCTTTTGGAACATCAGTTCCAAGGGTCTGACACCCTCCTCTGGCTTCTGCTAATACCAAACACGTGTAGTGCTCAGACATGCGTTCAGGCAAAACACCCATACACACAAAGTCATTGCTACAAACCTCTCAGGTCAGCTGCTCAAACAGCAATAAAAACACAAACATTCAACAGTCCGGTCCAAAGACAGACTGCTTAATATTGGCACTGAGAAGCAACAGCAGAAAAATGTCCATGTTTTCTGTCACCAAACTGGTCTGTTTCTACAATAACAGAAAACCCTGCAGCTTACGACACGGTGGCTGGTAACACTCATTAGTCTCGAGCCTGAGCCAAGGCTTCAGGCAGCATTCCTTGGTGTTTTGTTGTGTGGCTGCATGCAGACCACAAACGAGTCTCACGTGTTCAGAACTCAGGCTTCAGCGAAACCGCACCATGCCACCAGCACCCGGATTCACTGAGCATTGGCTTTAAACTGAGTTTTGAATGACGGGCGCTCAGAACCTTTCACGGCTGCCTCTATCAGTCGCTCCGTGGTGGAAATTGAAGCGGCTTCTTTCTTAGAGGACCAAGATACAGAGGTGACCTTCTCAAGACCTTGTTAATAAAAATGTCATCTCATCTCAGGCTGGTAGGAAGGAAGGTCCCAAGGGTAGTGAGGCAGCAACAGTTTCCAAACTTTCTCCAGTCCCTTCCTGCTTGAAATATCGATGGCTTTGGAGTGTCTACACATCTGAGAGGTGATCTGTGGTCTGCCACGTAGCAGACACCTGAGCAGAGAGGGATCACAGGAGCATCTGGAGGCTGCCTGCCCGGTAGTCGTTTGTGAGGTTAGGTACGGAGGCAGGTAGCTTAGAGAGGTTGAGCAACTTTCACCCTCCACAGTTTTCTAGCTGTGACTAGAAGTCTTGTAAGGGCTGCATAAGCAGGAGGATGAAACCCTCAGTCCTAGAGTCTAACAGCTCACTCTTCAGGGATGTTGAAGCGGGGAGACTGAGGGCCAAGAAGAAGCACAAAGTCTAACCAAAGAGAATGAGAACAGGGGACGGGAACAGACCAGGGACAGCTCAGAGGCTTTTAGTAGATGCCTCTTTCTTCAAAGAATTCTCTCTGAGCACTGTCACCGGTGTGGCACACTGACAGGTGCTGGAGAAAGTCAGTAAGAAGGGCAGGTGTGTGCCCTCAAGGGGAATGAGCAAAAAAACCGGTCCTACCAGATGGAAAGGTACAAATACTGGCTCATCAGAGGAGTGGCTTCCTACAGACAGAGCCACAGCTTTGAAAGCTTCCCCGGAAAGGAAGGGCAGTGGATCTGGAGCTGAAGAACAAACATCCCTGAGGCAGAGAAAGTGTGAAATGCATTCCAGAGGAAGCACTGGGTACAAAGTCCACAAGGTGAAGGGGAGGAGGAGGGAGGAGGAGGAGGAGGAGGAGGAGAGGAGGAGGGGAGGAGGGGGAGGAGGAGATCAACAGAGGAGGATCACGTGACTGTCTGGGCCGGAACCTTAGGGAGAGTGGTGTACAGAGCCTCTTCCACAAAGAATAATAAGGTTTATTGCAAGTACTTTAAACATGACATGATTTTAATTTATGAAAGATTAATTTGGCAAATAATAGGGGCCAGATTCAATAACCAGGAAACCAGGCAAGGTTTGGACAGGACGTAGCCTGGGCCTCTTTGAGTACAAAGAAACAAGCCTGGGAGGCTCATAGCCACCCCAGAGCTTCTGCCTGGAGCCCCATTTTCCCATCTAGGGAATAAAGAAGGGGGTGCGGTGGGAGCTATAAGACAAAACATGGCGCCCTTGGTATGCTGTAGGGTTACACACAGAAACTTGGGGAGACCAAGGAAGCTAGGACTTGTGGAATAGAGTTGTACTAAATGAGGATGCCATAGAGGGAAAGAAGCCTAGAAACTGAATATTAGCATTAAGATAGCATGTGTGCAGAAAGAATTTCAGGTAGCCATGGCAACAGCGACTGAGTAGCTAATTGGCTCCCTGGACTAACAGGGATAGGAGGCACTTAAGGTCATATTAGCTATGATGAAGAGCCCTTACTGATCTATCATTGAGACATCCAGTAGGTGCATAGAGGAGCTCTCTCCTTGCCATGAAGTTCACTGTTCATCAAAAATCTCTAGACGTGTTTTAAAAAAATGGACTGTGTTCCAGCCTCAAAAACTGAGAAGCTACCAGGTTCTCAGTCTCTCTAGTGCAGTGAGGACTGCCAATGTTGGCTACCAGGTCCTGTCAGTTGTAAGCCATTTTAGCACATCCCTTTGTAGAAAAAAAAAAGAGTTGGAGCATGTGATCTATGATCTGGAGACAACCCCAGAAATAACAAAAATGACAGAAATAGCAAAGGAAGCCAGACATGGTGTCACATCCTCATGACCCAGCACATGGGAGCTTAAGGCAGGAAGATTGCTGCCCTAGTTCAAGGATAGCCTGGGCTACATAGCAAGCTCTAAGCTAGACTTGGCTAGGTAGTGAGACCTTGTATCAAAAAATAATAAGAGCAGCAACAACAACAAAACAACAACAAAAGCATCACCACCATCACAACCAACAGAACATAAAAAGCAAAAACAAAAGCCAGCCATTACATGTAAATCCAAGGATACTAAGAAAGCCAAGATGAACTTAGAACTGTGGCCCCTGAGTCACCTGTGTGTGACTGCTTGTACTCTGACACGATGCCTATGTTCCCTGCTCTTCCTACCAGCCCAAATGGGAAGCAGACACCTTAATGGCTCTCAAGGGGGTAGGGTATTGATTGCTGTCTGTGGGTTTTCCCTCTGAACTTACATTCATTCCTCCAATCTCTGCAACCCATGATGCACATGCCATGCCGAGGTTGGAGGTTTCAAGGTGTGTCTTCTGGTCCACCGCTGCTGATGTCACTCCTTCTTAGAGTATGTGTTTGACCTTGGAATTCTTCTTGTAGGATGACCTGTCCCTGGCAGAGGTAATCGGGTTAGTATTTCTTTCTCAGCTTTGATGTAAGCTGGCTGTTCTACTTCAGGAATGTCCCCAGCTTTGAGCCTGGGGACCTAGCCCCTTCTGTGAACAAAGGTCCAACCATCACTGGAGACGTGTGTATGCAAACTGCATATGTCTGATCCTTCCTTCTCTCTCTCCAGTTCTCTCTCAGTCAACCTGAGACTGTAGTGGAATGCCAGGGGCCAAGGGCATACCTGAGACAAACAGGAAGAGTGAAGAGAACAGTCTTGGGAGACCCAGTGATGTCAGTGAGGTGAGGTGGCCAGGTGGCAGGAGGGCTGCAAACACAGTCGCCTAGGATTAGATGCGATTTGTGGTAAGCTGCAATGTGGACTCAGGTCTGGCTGCCTCTCACCCCGCATGAAGTGCCAGGGCAACAGGCAAGGCAAGCCAGAGAGCTCACCACTAGGATCCTAACTCTGGGAGGCTCATCTACCTTGATCTGGTGGCTCAGCCATCTTTGCATGGAGGCCTCCTTCTCAGGCTCTGGGTTGGAGCTCACCTATCTCTCATGCTAACCACCCACCAGATTCTCTTTAGACAGAGTCACTAGAGGACCCCGAGAGTCCTCTGGTGTGATCATGTATATACTTTAAAGCTATATGAGGAGCTGGAGAGATAGCTCAGCAGGTAAGGGAGTCCACTGCTCAGGCTCCCATGGCCACATGCGATTCCAGCTCAAGGAGTTCCAATACCATTGTCTGGCTTTGCTGGGCACTCATATTCATATGTACATATGCCCAGCCCACATATAAGCACAAGTAATTTATTTAAAGGCTGTATGATTCTGTGTGTGAACCCCATCTCCACTAGTTCACCAGGAAAAGAATAGTCCATGTACTGACAACTGTGTACTCAGCCCTGGCCCAGGTTAAAGACACTTGGCAAACTGAAAAACATGCAGAGACACAGAGAATCTCACAGAGGCCTTATACCCAGAGTGCAAACTTAGGGTGAGGGAGCTGGCATGGGGTCTAGAAGTCTCAGGCCAGGTCGGTACTATCTGGCTCTGGGGTCCAGTTAAAGACTTGGGCCCTTGTCTAAAGGGTACCATGACACCTCTAAAGGGTACTGTAGGCCTCCCTCCTCCCCCCCAGCAGCCTGCAATTTGCATTTTCGGAGGAACAATCACAACTGTTCACAGAGTAGCCTTATAACCCCCTTCTTTGTTCTGGTCCCCAGAACTACCTTGTTTATAGTTCTCTGACTGTTAGGTGATGGCCTGAAGCTCGTTCTTCCTTTCTAACTCCCCCCATGACCTTGGAAGAGTCCCATTTCCCTGCAAACTTCTTCTACCCCTCCACTTCCTCACCACTAAGACCCTGGGAACTGAGTGTTCTCCTCTGAGGAGATTGAAGTACCTGCTGGTTTGGGTACTTGGGGCAGCCCTAGAGTGTCTCTTTCGGGGGCATTTGCAAGGAGTTCACACAGCAGTTCTCTTCCTTTCATACAGGCTTTTGAAAAATACACCCGGGCTACTCTGTCTGATCCCAGGAGTGAATCTAATTAGGTAGACTGTAGTTTAAATTTTATTCATTTGTTTATTCATTACTGAGTATGGAACATAGGGCCTTGGGCACGCTAGGCAAAGACTCTACTAAGCTATGTGCACAGCTCCCCTTCCACTTTTCAACTTTGATCTGGGGTCTCATTAACTGATATTGAACTTTGTAACCCAGGCAGAGTTTGAACTTGGGATTTTTATTTTATTATTAGTTATTATTAATAATATTATTTCGCCTCAGTCTCCTGAGAGTCTGGAATGACATAGTCCTTAGCTGCCTGGTCCTGCTGTTTTCTGTTTCCTCCACTCTAACCCTACCTTCTCTTCTCTGCTTTAAGAAGAAAGTGGTGGGCCATTGAGGACTCAATGGAGCTTCTCTGGGTGGTTTTACAATCACGGCATCAACTTTTCACCACTGGATTTTTGATGTCCAACTTTTGTCCTGTTGCTCAGGAGAGACCTTCCTCCATTTTCTGCTGTTGTTAGGGTTTTTCTAAAAAAGAATCAGAGTAAGGCTGAGCAGGAAGCTGAGTCTGGAGGACACATAGCTGCAGGTGGGGTTTACTGTCATAAAGAAGGCAGGTTTCTGGGGTTGGGGATTTAGCTCAGTGGTAGAGCGCTTGCCTAGCAAGTGCAAGGCCCTGGGTTTGGTCCCCAGCTCCGAAAAAAAAAAAGAAGGCAGGTTTCTGGGTGCAGAATCCCCTTTGACATCCTGAGAAGGAAGGAGACCATTATAAAGATGTTCCCTGAAGAACCACTCTTACTGTCCTTTCAAAGCAAAGTCTTCTGCAAGACTGAAACACGGTTGGAACTCTGTGTGTGCTGTAATCTTTGTGATGGTTCCTTCCTCTACCCATACAGAGTGAGCCTGGTCATTGCACAAAAGGGCCATCCAACAAGGCCCACCAGCCCAGCCTCAGGATTCCTCACTCTAGGGGTTATGAGCTCATCCCTGTCTTTCTTAACTCTTAGGGACAGAAGGAATAAGGAGAGCTCTAGGTTCGGAGTTTATGGGTACTTATTATTGTTTTGTGTTTTGAGAGTGCTGGAGGATTGAACTGAGACCCTTGTGTGTATACTAGCCACACTCTCCATCACTGAGCTATGACCCTAGCATTATGGACACTTACTGATAGAATTAAGAGTGATTGTCAGAAATGGTTCCCCATCATATTACTTCCTCCTATGTCTGTTTAAGAAGTATTGCCTGAAGCAGGTTTTTTGGGGGCAACCTGTCCTTCTACGTTGAGTCCTTTGTGTGTATGTGGTATAATTGTATGTAAGTCTGTTCACGTGTGTATTACTATGCACTAGTGGGCACATGGGTTATAGGGGCAGTGGTAGCTATCTTCTTCAGGTTTTTTTTTGGGGGGGGAGGGGGTCGACTGGGCTTCTCACTGAATGTGGAGCTCACCAATTAGGCTAGGTGAGCTCTAGTTATCCACCTGCCTCCACTCCCTAGCGCCAGATTACAGGACTGTAAGGTGTGCCCAGCTTTTTATGCACAGGTTCTAGGGATCCAAACTCAGGTCTGAGTACTGTGCAGCACTTGGCCAACTGAACCAGCTCCCCAGCTCCTGGCTGAGTCCCTTTAACAAAAGCAAGATGGGGGGGTGTAGGGACTTGGGGCACCCCAAAGTCATCATGAATCATCCTGCGGATCTTTTGTCGTGTGGTCTACTTATTAGTGTGAGTCTTGGCTGTGGTCCCTATAGATGAGGTTCCCCTCTCCAAGGTCATCATGTTGGGGTGCATGCTCAGGGCTGTTTAGGCTTTTTCAATCCCAGTAGCCTCAGAGCACTTGCCTTGTGATCAGAAACGGGAGGGGAGCAGCTTAGAGTTGGCCTTGTGCCTTCTTTTGCCCTTTTGTGTCCAGGTGACTGAATGGGCCCCGAATTCCAGCCTGGATACCCTTGGGACCATAGTTTGCTCATCAGGGTTCGTCTTCTTCTCTCTCCTTCAGATGGAGACTGTCCCCCAACCAGGGGAGAAAAACAAAAGTCTGCCTGTGCTAACTGAGTTTTTTGTAAAAGCATCATTCCACAGAGAGCCAATCCCCAGGGTGGGCCCAGCATTGCAGATGTTATAAAAACATGAATCTCTCTGTTGGGAGAGGGTGGGTGGTGCAGAAATTGGATCACCACTGGGCTAGCCGTTCTCCTCCACTGCAATGCTGGCCGCTGACCTGTTCTGGCTGGTTGTTGATTAACTTCATAAGAGGGTTTCCCCCTGGTATGTGAGGGCAGCTCCTGACCCAGATAAAGTCTCTACTAACCGTGTGACCTTTACAGAGTGGCAGGACTGTGTCCCCATCTGGGTCTCTGTAATAATAAATCATCAAGGGCTGGTGAGAGAGGCCACACGATAGAGGACAAAGAGGGGACACCAAATCTAAATTCTTGGGGGTCAGGTTTTGTTTTTCAATTTTATTTTTTGCTTTGGCAGTAATTCTCATAAAACATAGCTGTAATCCAATGGCTCAAATGCCAACACCTGGAATTTTGCTGTCCAAATCCCTATCTGGCCCATTTAGAAGAAGCAGGATGCTAAACAACGCTGTTATTTCCTACTCAGGGGCAGACAGCAAGGCTGGGAGGGGCAGGGAAGAAGGGTGGAAGGCATCCACCCTACCTGCTGGATCCTTCTCGGCGGAGACCCCTGCCCCCTCACCCCTGAGGAGAGGACCACCCATCAAATCCCTCTGCCCCAGCCTTGACAAAAAAAAAAAAAAAAAAAAAAAAAAAAAAAAAGACTCCTAAGCCTACAGAAACCTGGAAAAAACATTCCCCAAAGCAAGCTGGGTATGGGGGGGCTCCCCCAAAAGAAAGTGGATGTGACAAATGTTTGTGGTTATTTTATTATTATCATTTTGGTGCCGGGCTAAAATATAAAGTCTGGGCCAAGGATTTGAGAGTATTGTGATTTTGCTGTTGTTGTTGTTGTTGTTCTGAGGGTTGGTTTTAGGATCAGAATCTCAGGGCATGGAGGGACTGTAAGAGACTGAAAGCCGCCCAGGGTCTCCGTTCTCAATAGCTCTCTGTAAATGTTCCTTGCTGTGGGTTTAGGAGCTCTGTCTTATTTTAAAAATTTAAAACCATTTTCAGAGCCCGAAGGCAGCACTCCCTCCTACTTCTCCTTTCTCTCTCCCTTCCCCTCCCTCCCTCCTTTACTTATGTTTGTTACTGGGGCTGGAATGCAAGGTCTCTCACTCATGCCAAGGTTCTACACCCCGGCCTTGCTGCTTTTGATGTTGAGATAGGGCCCAGGCTAAGTTGCCCAGGCTGTTCCTAATCACATTCTGTAATCCAGGCAGGTCTTGAAATTGGAATCTTCCTGCCCTGGGCCCACCAGGATGCTGGCACCACCAGCTCCCTACCCTACCAGACCCTTACGTCTGGAAAATTCTAAATCGGTCTGCATTCCTGAGTTGGTAAACAAAGAAAAATCAAATGGGAAAAAGTGGAATGGGTAGAAACTCCCCTAGAACATATCTTCTCAGGCACTGGGAGAAACAACCTGGGCATTTTCTTCCAGTGTTGTTAAATCATAGAGCCTGTCCAAGAGGAGGAGAAACTGCCCGCTGTCCTCTGGGGTGTGATTAATCCTTATTTGCTAATTTTTAACTTTTAGTTTTCTTTTTAACACCTAAGCTTATATTTTGTGCCTTGAAGGCCTGAAGGTGGGCAGAAGGGCTTAAAGGTGTTTTGCAAACACATAAACCGAACAAAGCCCCCAGTTTCAGGGCTCACGTTACCCACCATGAGGTTAGGCATGAGAGCTTGGGGATTAAAAGAGTAGCTTCAGTGTCTGTCGCGAGGATTGGTCCCTGCCTTCAGATCAAGGGCCCACAGACTTTTAATGGCCAGACCCTTATCTAGCCAGAACTCATTTTGATGTGCATTTTACAAGCCACTGGTCAAGATATAAAAGCAGTTTAAGCCCCGAAAAAAAAATTACCGAGGGCAGGCATCGAACAGTTTGTAAATCCATTGGACTTTATGCCTTGGGGAGTACAAATCCTTTTCTTTAGATAATGTAAATTGGGCAGAAGTCATAAATAGGTAAATAAATACCATCACGATCCAGCTTCCAGCAGGAGAAACCACAGACTGAAAATCAGCCTGCCACTGCGGGCTGTCAGGAGAAGCTCAGCTGCGGGCGGGCACAGCCAGGCTCTCTTTGGGGTCAGCCATTTTGTTCTTACTGGTTTCATAACCGTCCTCCCTTGGCATCTCCACTGAGAGCTTGCAAGGAGGCCACAGCCACCTCCATTCCCTGGAAACTCATTTTGGGGGTGCCTGCCTGCTTCATTTTCCAATCTCCAGCCGGGGCTGGAACGGCGGTGCTCTGTGATTGTGTTATTTATTTTATACGTTTTCCTTGGAATGTCTACCTATGGCCGCTGCCCTGGTTTGGCAGCCTCTTGATTTATGGTGGCTATAATAAACATTCCAAAGTACACATGTCAGTTAAATAATACCATAACATTATACATTTACAATTTTGTTATAAATGTGCTGGCAGAGCCGGGGGGAAAAATGGCATTTTTCTATGCTTCCTCCCAACCTGCATTCCTTCCTGCTACCTTCCCTGTGATGACTTTGGAAGCCACCAGCTCTGTAGAACTAGGGCAGACATCTAGGGTTCAGTCATAGAGTAGCTTAACCACCTCCTGGCCCCACCCTCCTGAAAATGGTCCTGGGCTCTTCAGCATCCGTGTGTCCCGATACAACACACACCTCTACAAACCTCGGTGAGGGCTAGTGAGATGGCTCAGTGGGTAAAGGCTCTCGCTAAAACGCACAAACTCGGAGATGCAAGTTTGTTCTGAGGAACCTACACACAAGTAGAAAGGGAAGACTGAGTTCAGGGAGTTGTTCGCTAACCCCCATGAGTATGCTATAGCACATGTAAACGTGTGCATGGACACACACCTGTATGCATGCATGAATGCACACACACACACTCACACACACATAGATGCGTGCACGCATACACTCGTACACAAAGGATACTGGAAGAGGGAAGGAAGAAAATCTGTCTGTGGACCCAGAGATTTAGAGAGATTGCTATTCCATCAGAAAACCCATCTTAGCATTCCACAGATGACTGTCAGAAAGAGAGTCCACACAGCTCTCTCCACAGAAAACACTAGGACATTACAGAAGCTGCACCTGGTACTGATCAGAATAGAAAAAGACCCCACTGGTGAGCGTGCTTCAGGAGCAGCAGGAAAACCTTCCACAAAGGAGCAGTCAGACAAGACGTGAGTCTTTCATTAGGGAGCTATCTCCCTTGCAGGTCCAGGTCACCTTACAGTTCTGACCTAGTAAATAAGGGACAGTCCTGAATGCTTGATGCTTGACTCTGATCTGGGCTACAGGGTTACAGTGTCTAGTAAGGTTTTGGGTCTTGTGGGCAAGAGGCCACGGTTTTCTTTCACAGTGTTATGAAGGATGCTTGCTGGATACATCTTGTTAGAGGTGAAGTTCCTGTGAGGGGCTCATCCCCTCTATACCACAACTCAGAACGCTTAAATTCGATACTTGGTAACTCCAAAGCTTCCTATTTCTGCCATCCCAGAATATAAAGAAGTAGAAGCAGAAGTCCCAGCCTGAGCTAAAACAACTGTGTGAGGTCAGAAAGTTATCCCCAGATGCCAAAATGCTCAGTTCCTAGCTTCAGACCTTGTCTGTTTCACTTGAGTCACGAGTGGAAGCCAGGAAACTAGAAGGGGGCTGACCTTTGGGGGAGAGGGAACATTTTTAAAGGAGGGAGGGGGAGATTAAATTATGTGTGAATAAAAGTAGAGAGGGCCCAAAATGGGAGAGGCTGAAAGGCTTAAACAGAGAGGGGCATTTGGAATCTGGTGGCGATTGTGGTGGATGGGAGCCTAACCCAAAGGAAGGGGGCTCGAAGGGCCATTTGGAGGCCTACTGACTCACAAAGGAGCCTAAAACACTACTAATCGGAGGGTTAGTGGCGCAGACGTGAATCGGAAGAAGGGGGAATATCGAGAGTTAAATGATGTGTGGGGATGAGGGGGTGAGGAAGATGGGTGGTAGTGGGAGAGTTAACCGAAACCAGAGCTGCACAGAAAAGCCCTAGGGAAGCTCAGTATTTACTATGATAACTTCAAAATTACAACTTAGAAAAAAAGGAAAGGAGTTCAGGCGGAATTACCCCAGAGGGGTGGACAATATCATTCACAGACGACTTGGGTTATTAAATGAAAGTCCCAGTAGAAGGGACACCTTGTGGGTCAGGAAGGTCACAGAGGTTGGCAGAACGAGACAGGCTGTGCTGCTGCCCTGTGTCATGCACTTAATTACATGAGAAAACCCTGTAGACATCACGCACTTTGGCTGTAAGACAGAGAGAGCTCACAGGGCTGGAGAAATGGCTTAGTGGTTAAAAGCACTGGGTGTTTTGTTTTGTTTTGTTTTGTTTTGTTTTGTTTTGTTTTGTTTTTCCAAAGGACCTGGATTGGATTCCCAGCACCTACCTGTCTGATGGCTCACAACCATCTCCAGTTCCAGGAGGCACAGTATCTGTCACCACACTAGAGGCGGTGGGACCTGGGAGAATGGAGCCTCCGACTGAGGCAGACCAAAGTTTCGTGCCAATTTAACATCCGTCAGACAACTTATACTCTGAGAATTAAAGAAAGGTCACCTGAGTAAAGGTCACATGGGTTCAGGCTGCAAACATTCTGAAGAACCAAGCAAGTCGGGTTGTACACGCTGAAGAAACCCATTCCTATCTACCACCCCCCTTGAGGGGCGGGAAGACACATTCTGAGAGCAATCTTGTGTTTTGAAGAGACCGAGGTCAGTCTTTTCTCACAGGCACCGAGAATTCTGGACCTGTATGCTACAGTATAGACCTTCTCAGTAAGATGAGCCCACAAGGCAGGGCCGGGGTTATGAGTGCTGTGTGGTAATGGACCAATTTCAGATCGGATTTAAGGCTGCTCTACGGGAGGGGATTTCAGGACTGGTATTGTATAGTCAAAGCCGGGGAGGTCATAGGCTTAGGGAACAACCTACTGTTGCTATCTTGGTAGACGGTATTGTGTCAAAATTGCCCTCTCAATATTTAAGATATGCCAATATTCTTGGGGCGTTCTCAACATGTCAGAAAAGCAGTGCTGACAGCCAATGGAGAGATGTAGAACAAGAGAATGGGTTCTTAGGCCACATAGGGACATCACTATGAAGCTCAGGGAACATTGAGGAAAGGGAGATGAAAAAAGAAAGCAAAAGCCAGAAAATGGAGAGGAGTTGGGTGACTCTCTGACCTCTGGACTCCATCTGGTGTGGCCATCATAAACTCAATATAGCTGTGCTTGCCAGAACACGATCTGCAGAAGACCAACCCAGCCCAAGCCAGCCCAAGCCAGCCTAAGCCAGCCCAAGCCAGCCCAAGCCAGCCCAAGCCAGCCCAAGCCAGCCCAAGACTCAGCATATGATGAATATGGTCTTTAGGTCCTGTGACGGTTTATAGATGCTCAGCCCAGGGAGTGGCACTATTAGGAGGTGTGGCCCTGTTGGAGTGGGTGTGGTCTTGTTGGAGTGGGTGTGGCCTGTTGGAGTAGCTCTGTCACTGTGGGTGTGGGCTGTAAGACCCTCACCCTAGCTGCCTGGAAGCCAGTCTTCTGCTAGCAGCCTTCAGATGAAGATGTAGAACTCTCAACTCCTCCTGCACCATGCCTGACTGAATGCTGCCATATCCCTGCCTTGATGACAATGGATTGAACCTCTGAACCTGTAAGCCAGCCCCAATTAAATGTTGTCCTTGTAAGAGCTGCCTTGGCCATGGTGTCTGTTCACAGCTGTAAAACCCTAACTAAGACAGGTCCCAACACATACTAAGGAGACATTAGCAGGACATAGTTTAAGGGCCAGGAGAATAATCTTTTGGGTTTCCTTACAACGTAGGAATGGGTTTTCCATCCCCCAGTGCAGCCTCACGTAAAACACTTACAGCGGTAACAAGTAGTCTTAGGGTGTTATGAGTCAACAACAACAATGACAGCAAGGTTGTTAAAGACACCTCCAGGAGCAACAAAGACAAAAATAATGAATTAATTACCAGAACAAAACTCTTCCTTTTTTCCCTTAGAGTCCCACTTGGCGTTTGCCTGTCTTTATCAATAAAGTTTTATTGGGACAGCCAACTAGTTTGTTTACATCTGAGTCTTACCCATGTCTAATTAAGGCTCCAACAATGGGCGTAGCATGGGCTACAAACAAGCCACTTCACGACGATGTGAAAGCAATGGGCATTTGATAGGAATCTTGCTTTAAACACCAGGATTTCCTCTTTTTCCTCATTAGCGACATGAGATGAATTCTCTCTTCTGGTGCTGGATGTCAAAAGTGGAGTGACCCGCAGCTCCCTCTAACCCACGCGATCCCCAAAACAACCTACATGTGTTGTGCTCCCAGGGTTTGGGATATCCTGTTTGGTTTTTCCCTTCTAATTGTAGTTGCAAAAATTGTCTATCTCAGTCCCCTGTTTCTACGTTTGCTTCACTCCTCCTGCCTAGATGGCCTGTTTCACATTATGGTGTATCCTGGGCCTGGCCTCTACATTGTAAGGATTTTAAGCAGCACTGCAAAACACCGCAGGTTGCTGGCACCATTGTGGGCACATGGCTGAGAGGCGACCATAACCTCCTCCCTCTTTCTGATCCCATGTTGAGCTTCTTCAACTGCCCGAGTTTGCTCAGGATGCTTGGGGAGTGAAGGCTGGGGCCAGGGTGTGAGCTATGTGTGCAGGCCTGTGTTTCTCCTTTGCCCAGCATATGGGAGCCTGTTGGACCCACCTCTCAAATAGCTCAGGGAATCATTGGGTTATCACTATCTTCAACTCTGCCCCAGGCTGACACCTTCTCAAACTGACGAGACCAACAGCATTCCAACTGGTTTCTTCAATGTCTGCCCATTACGCTTCAAGTCTGGCACTGCATCACTCATCCTTTTTCACGCATTTCTAGCCATGTATCTATTCGTGTACTCATTCCTCACCTTTCCTTCTATCCGCCCATTCCTTTATCCTTCCCCCACCCATCTGCAGTCTCTCCCACTTCCTTTCTCTTCATCTCACCATGCACCAATTCCTGCACCCATGCGCCACGAGCATCTATTTGCTCAACCAACGTTTATTGGCTTCTAGGTCCCGTGAATATCCTTGGCACGTAGAGCACAGAGGAAACCACCTTTAGACCAACAGCGATTTTGAAATATCCCAGTGAAGAAAAGAAATAGGCTCTCTTGAAAGACAGGGATTTCAAGAGTCCACCCAGGGAAGATTTAGTAACATGGGGTATCTCGCCAGGGAGGCGACACATGGTTGGAGAGATGACTTCGGAGAGGGGCTGGAAAGTGAGGGGTTTATCATTCAAATTATGTGACTTCGGTTGAAATGAAGCAGGACTGGCCTTTGATAAACTGGAGGCTGCAAGGAGAGAGGCAGAGAAGACAAAGTGTGAGAGCATTGTGGGGTGCTGGCACAAGCCGGTTTGGGAGGTGGAGTTTAAATGATCAAGAGTCTGAGGGTAATGGGTTTGAGAGAACTAATTGGCAGTGTTTACACATCTCTGAGTAAGTCTTTCTACAGAGCTTGGGTCACCAGCATCTGAAGTCCCCACAGAGGTATCTGAACTCAGGACCGTGATTTCCTCTTCCTTCTACTGGAGCTTGCTGAGGGCATGAGCCGTCTGCTTATCTCCAGCCCCACTCACTGCCAAGCACATTGGCGGCACTTGGCGTGTGCTATGAAGACTTTCCCATAGGTAGGATGAGCATGCTAGCCCCGGAGTGGTTAATGTCCTCTCCGTGGTGCCTCCGAGTATCTGTCCTCTTAGCTCATGCTTCATCCCCGTCCTGCTTTGTAAACTGGAGCAGCTGCTCCCTCGGCTTCCTTAATGTTGGAGTTTCATCTTCCTCCTCGCCTGGCTGGCCTGTCTCTGCCTGCATCAATTCTCCAAGGCCATCCAAAGAGCCTCATGAACGGGATACTCACAGATGGCTCTTGGGGCCTGCAGGGGGGGACTGAGCGTCACACCTAATTGCCTGGCAGCCTGGGCCTTTCCATCAGCATCAGTAGGTTGGGCAGGGTCTTGATGAAGACTCCAGAGTGCCAGGAGGCCTGTCTTATAGATCCTGAGCTGATCTCTTAGGGGTCTGGGTGATTACGGCCAGTGTAGTTGAAACCACAGACTGGAGACTCTAAGTTGCTACTGTCCCTACAAGCAGCTATGCCTCCCTGGGAAATGCCAGGTTGATGTGTCCTCCATCAGTCCCCCTGTAGCCTTCTCAAGTGGGGATAATGCAATGTGCATATGCCATCAAGAGATTCCTAACACCACACTTTGAACAAAGGCAGCTTGGATATTGAAAGAGTATTGAAACCAGGGCTTCTCTGGGCATCCTGGGGGTTGTTGGGTGAAAGCTGACTTTAATCCCCCCTCTCATCCCTAGAGTGTAGAGAATTGTTTGGGGGTCAATAAAATGGTTCATTGAGTAAACAAACACATTGGCTGCCAAGTCTGATAACCTGAGTTTGGTCCTTGGGTAACCACAGGGTGGAAGGAGAGAACCATCTCCCACAATTTGTCCCCAGCAAGGCCACCTCAGAGGCAGCTTTCCCTCCTGTTTAACAAAGACCACAAAGCGAAGGCTTTAATCTCGCCTTCAAATGGCTTCTGTGGCTATTGTAAAATGGTGGCTGAATGGTGGCTGTGATTCCCTTCCAGGGGTTGGAAACAAGGTTTTGTCCTGGGCTTCTCCCGTGACTTAAACCATGGACCATCAGGATGGGCTACAGGAGATGATTAGAGAAAGAAGGGTATGCTTGGTTGTTCCAGGTCCCTGGGAAAGACAGGAGACCGATACAGGGGTTACTCCTCTACCCTATGGGCTAATAGAAGAGAACAGAGCCAGAAACACCTGCAGGGATGAGGGCAACCACCAAACAAGTGCTCTGGGAAGCAGTGCAGATGCCTCACCTTCAGCACACTCTAGAAGCACAGGACACAGGGACTGTTCAGTGCCTCGTGTGTGTCAGCTTCATGGATCCCAGAGCAAGAAAGGTAAGGCTGACTATGGGTCTGTGCACTTGCAGGATGCGTCTAGCTCAGGCCACAGTGTTTCAGCATCTATTTTAGGGACCAGGTAGGTACGTGAAAATACAAAGTGAGGTGTGTGGAGAATCGATTGCTTATGCCTGGAGGTGAAGCCCCCCCCTCGCCCCCTGATAACCAGATTTTTCTGGCCGTGATGGTTAATCTTCATTGTCATCTTGACTAGATTAAGAGTTGTCATGGAAACCCGCCTCCAGATGAGTCAGAGAGAATGGATGTTTTCAGATGTGTTTAACTGAAGAGAGAGGACCCCCATCCTGGAGTAAATGGCATCACTCATTCCAGGGGCTGGAGCCCTGGGCTGCAGAAGAGGAGGGAAGCAAGCTGAGTACCAGGATCCATCCCTTGATAGCAGGTGCAATGTGACTAGTTGCCACGAGATCCTGCCACCGAGCCTTCCCCTCCATGACAGACTGAGCAAGATGCCCCCCACCTCCTTTTCCAAAGTCGCTCTTGCTGGGTGGTTTGTCATAGCAATGAGTCAAGTAATAAATACACTTGGGTTTTTACAACCTCCCTCTTGGTTTTAACTTTTTCCTAATGTATTCAACAGAAAACAATCTGAAGGAGCGATCAGGGCTGGTGTGGCTCCTGGGTCAGGGTTGAAGGTCCCGGTCTGCCAGAACTAAGGGTGAAGGAGATGACTTGCCTTTGTGGACTTTGAGTCCAGAACACCCTCAAAATGCCCTGTGTCCACTGCTGCCATTGGTGGGTCCCCTTGACAGCTCACTTGCTTCCTGGCTCTTTCCCCTTTCCTGTGCCCAAACTCATATCTATTTACTTGGCCTCCCCAGAGCAGGCAAGGAGGCCATGATGTAGTCTATCAGGTCAGAACCACTGAAACACCCTCAGGAGGAGGTGGAGATGCTGCCCGGGCTCACAGTACTTGTGGTAGCCACCCTTGCAGACCCTTCCTCCTTTACTTCATACTTTACACATGAGGGGAAGCAAAATGTGGCATATTCCCATGGGACAGACAAGTGTCCTTGCCGTGGGATGTCACACCTGCATGAACAGCTACTCAAGACCTCTGGTCCTAGACAGAAGCCTGGCTCCTCTCCCAGCACTGAGGATAGAGCTAGCCTGCAGTGTCTTAGTTTTGTTCCCCTTTGCTGTGATAAGACACCCTGGCAAAGGCTGTGTAAGGCAGAAAGGGCTCCTTTGGCTCACAATTCCAGCTCACAGTCCGTCCTTGCAAGGTGGGCAAGGCAGCAGGAATCTGATGCAGCGGTCACACCACATCGACAGTCAAGGGCAGAGAGCAGTGAGTTAACGGATATGAGCTTGTGCTCAGCTTGACTTCTCTACCTGTGCAGAGTGCAGAGTACCCTGCTTAAGGAATGGTGGCGCCCACGGTGGGCAGATCCTCCCACTTCAATTCGTGTTATCATGGACATGCTCATAAACCAACCTCATCTAGACTGCATTCTTACGTGGTTCTAGGTCGTGTCAAGATGAAGAAGGTTAAAACTATCACATCTGAAAAGTCCTCCCTGATTTTGAGGCAGGTAGGGTTGGGTAGGTGGTGCCTCTACACATTCCAAACACCAGAATCTTCTCCACCGTATACCTCTTTACTTCCTTTCCCTGTTCTCCCCTTGCACTTGGGTAGTACAGTCTACCTTGAACTAAATGTGGGAGTCTGTTTTGCCCACAATTCTACCTCTACAATCCTGGGCAGAGCAGTGCCCAGAACACCCCCGTTCAGACTAATGAGGTACATATCTTCCCTTCTGCACAGTGTCTGTGTTTGCAGGCACAGTAATAAATACTTCCCACGGGTGTTTACCTAATTAATCACCCGGTCCCCTTTACTCTTGATGCGCTTGCCAGGGGTCAGGGAGCTGGTCAGCTTGGAGGAAGAGGTTTCAGTCTGGTTCTGACTGTTCCTAAAGCTGTTGCACCCGGTTTTAACTCTCCCCCGTAGACCCCACAGCACGCAGAGCACACATGAGGTGACAGTAAATACTCTGGGCTTCGTGGGCCGTGATGCTTGTCACAGCTTCATAACTCTGCTGCTGCGGGCCTGAAGCAGCCACGCGGTTGTTTTCCAAGGACGCTTTATTTATAAACTCTTAGTGGCGGTGGGATTTGGTGTGGGGGGCCTTTGTTTATGGCCTCTGTGTCTGCCTTTGAACCAAATACACCACTGTGTTACAATATGCCCTGAAATGTGGACGCCGTATGCTAGGATCGAGGGGAGTTGGTGTTTGTTGAGTGGATGAGGGAGTGAGTTAAGGGCAGACTTGGGTCATAAGAGAGAATTTAGGGACAGGATGGACAATGCTCTCCACGGGTGTCCTCAGGGCACCATCCCTTTCCACAGGACTGACATTGGGAGCTGAAGCCTCAGAAAAATCAAGCATTAGTTCCCGGCCAACCCGGTCTCCATGATTCCTACAGGTCAGAAGCTCCCAGTTATGGCCCGGAGCAGGAGGGAGGGAGCTGTGTCTGGGTAGTGCATAGAGGACAGTTGTTTACCTCAATTCCATCACAGTTAACCCAGCTATGTGGCCTCCAGGGAGCTTCACAACACCTAATCTAAGCCACCCAGAAGTGAAGCTGGTTTAAGAACTCGGAGGCAGCAGGCTACCCTGGTCAGCCATGTAGAATCTCGCAGGCATGAACTGCTCAGAGCTTCATCGGCGCTCCAAGCCGGAGCCTAGTTAATGCCTTCTATAAAGAGCCTTATTACACTGAACGCGGCGTATTATATTCTCCGCCGCACATCAGCTACGTGCACAGACTGCTCCCTGTGTCCCTGGGCCAATAAATTAGATTTAGATTACAAGGGAAGCAAGGCAGCCCGATGCAGGAGTACCTGCTGGCCGCTGCTGACTGAGATGTCTTGATTTAGACAGCTAAATGGCCCTGGTGAAGGGGCCGGGAGGGCGCAGGCTGCACAGAAAAAGCCTTACAACCTGGGCAAGCTGGCTTCACCTCGAGCAAGCAGGCCAGCCAGCGGGGCATGCTGCGCTAATGGGCGCCTCAGATCCCATGTCATGCTCGTTTCCCAAAAGCCAAATCATCCCTAGCTACCGCGCATTGATTCCAGTTGGACAGTGTGGCCTGACTTCAGAGCCTTCCAGCGTGGGGGTGCAGCTATTTCTCAAGGGTCTCCAGGAACAGCAACCTGAGTTACTGCAGCACCATGGCCTGAGTGGGGCCTCGGAGGATCGTGAGCCCTGAGCAGTTTGTTTCTGGAACACAGGGCTGGAGAGGGAGGACAGCTCTAGGAGGGACTGACGTCAGGGCTCCCCACTAGAGGTCAACTCCACACATTTCGGGGTAGGCTTAGAATCCTGGGGACCTGCCAGATTCTCAGGAAACTCGGGAGTCCACTGTGGAGTCCTGGAGATATCTCAGGATTTCACTGAGATTGACCCTAAAGGCCTCTGTGGCTGATTCCTACCTCTGCAGGGGGGTAGCCCGGAGCAGGCTGGCTCCCACTTAGCCAAAGGCTGATAGACTCAGAATAAACTGGCTAAAGACATCACAGGAGGAAGACTGGGAAGGCGAGAAGCTTCTGGAAAGAAGCTAGTAAGAAGGAAACAAACTCAGGAGATGTGGAGGAGAAGGAAGAAGAGGGAAATACAATAACCCTGGGACCCCTACACTCATCCCACAAAAGCAGCCCTGGACTTCTGCTCTAAGCTGTATGCAGTCTCCACTACGATGGCCCTGTCATGAAACCATGCATCTATTCCCAGAGGCCAGTGCTGTTTTATGAAGAAAGGTGCTCTGGTTTTTGGAAGGGATCGTAGGTTTTTATTTTTTTAAAGGTGGGGGTTTCATGTACCCCAGATAGCATTAAAATCATCGTATTCCTGAGGTTGGCCTTGAACTCCTGACCCTCCTCCCTCTGCTTCCAGAACTCTGGGATTATAAACATTGCCACTGGGTTTATGCAGTGCCGGGTGTTGAACCCAGGGCTGCCTGCATGCCTGGCGAGCGTCTACCAAATGAGTTACATCATCGGATACAAAAAGGTTTCGTTTTTTCTTTTGGTCATGTTTGCTTTTTGACACGGGGACCTTAAGGAACAGAGGTTAGCCTTGAACACTTGACCCTCCTGCCTCCATCTCAGTGCTGGGATTACAGCTGTGTACCTCTAGGAGAGGTTCCTGCAAACATGCGTGTCACCTGTGCTCTGGAAGAGTGCCCTGACTGCTTCCCACAAGACTATTATGGGTCATGTGGTTTCTAACCAATCCTCTTTGGGAGGAAGGAGGTAAGCCAACATGGGCGGCAGTGGAAAGGGTTCGAGTGAGGAGTTGGTTGAAAGGTGGCTGTGGATGTGCACACCCTGGCTCACCGCCCACACACATTGATAGGAAGGGAACAGGGGTGGCGCTGTGGAGTCAGACAGCCCATCAAGCGGCCATGGGATTAAGAGGAAAGTGTGCCCACATGAGCAAGGTGTGGGCATTCACGTGTGGTTTGCCTCTGAGAGGCCTGGATGAACGATGGTGGGCCTGCAGGATTTTAGGAAGGAGGAGGAGGAGGAGGAGAAGGAGGAGGAGGAGGAAGAGGAGAAGGAGGAGGTGGAGGAGGAGGAGGTGGAGGAGGAGGTGGAGGAGGAGGAGGTGGAGGAGGAGGTGGAGGAGGAGGAGGAGGAAGCTGAGGCTGTACAGAAGTGGGAGGGATGACTCATTCAGCCGGATTCAACCAGACTGTGTCTATCTTCACAGCAGCAGGACCCAAGTCAATAGGCACAAGCGAGGAGGAAAGCCATGATTAGCCCTTTAGCTGGGATGGAAGAAGGGTGATTCACTAGGCTATGTCTAGATCCAGGGGCTCTGGTGATGTCACAGAAGCCAGACCTCCTGCTGTCCCACTGTTCTGTCTTCTTGTGCCTCCTCACTGCCCCTGTGGTAATTATGATGACCAGCCGAGCTCCTGACTCAGATGTCGTTTTTTCTTAAAGGTTCCATTAGAGCCCCACGTAGAGCTCACCTCTGGAGTCAGGGTTAGGTGTCAGTGTGTCTGTGTGCTCTAAGAACAGGTAAACGTACTAAAAATGGGGCATGGGGCCTGAGTTCTGAGCAGAGTGTCCCCTGTGAGGCTAAGGGGAGTGAAGCCCCTGTAGGAAGGTGACAGGGGGAGGAGGGTCCATGATGGGTAAGTAAGAGAGACAAGGAGAGTCTTGGCTGCTAGCCAGTGTCCGGCCTCTCTCCATCCCAGCCAGGTGACCACCCGTGATTTCTGGAACAACTTGGTGTCCTATGTCTCCTTTTCGCCTGAGTAGCCAAAGTACGGACTCGAGACCCGGGGATTTGGGGGCCTTCCCCCTCCCCTACCGCACAGGATTCTTGATTTTTCTCTTTCTACTTCACAGCCTTTCCGTTTTATGTGTCGTTTATCGTAAACCACCTCAAATCCTTTTTGGAAGCAGGCAGGGTATAAATTATAAATAGATTTAATTTAAAAAACTCAATAGGGCAGTTTCTCTGTAGGGCTCCCAGCGATCGCTTTGGCTGACATTTCCCTCATTACCTCAGTGAAAGGGGAGGGGGAGCTGCCAGGCAGGGCTTAACTCTTGGGGCGCTGAAGACCTTGGACATCATGGCCCAGAAAGCTGGTTGTCTCGCTTGTGTTCGGCCCGGTGGCCGGTGGCCGTCCCTTCTTGCTGTCACCCCACTAAGCTTCCAGCACCACGTGCTGGCTCAAGCTTGTTTTCTTCCTTTACAGACCTTTTGGGCCTCCTCGCACCTTCGCAGGGCACAGCACCCTGCAGCGGTGACGACAGCGAGGGCGGCTGTGACCGGTGTGAGGGTCAGCTTCAGAGACCGCTGGCTCTCACAGGTCTCTGGAGCTGTGTAACATTTCATTCCCAGTCACTGGACTGTCTAAACGTAAGCTGTGTGGGCTGCGGGTCACAAGGTGCCCCTGAGGAGAGAGAGCTGTGGTCAGGCTGGGCTGGAGAGAGGTGGGGTGAGGGGCCACCTTGTAGACTGCAGACACAAACACAGCCAGCTGCCCTGGGCTATATGACCTCAAACAAGATGGCTGACCTCTCTGGGCTTCAGCCTGCCTGTCTGTTAAGGTAGACATAACAGCAATTGCAGCCTATTGCAGAGGCTTGATTTCTTTCCTTCTTTTATCCAAGGCTGCCATTAAAAATGCTACGCAGCTGAAATCGACTTTAACTATGACCTTTCTGCCTCTACCTCTCTGCTGGGATTCTAGGTGTGCACCCTCTTACCAGCTCCATGCATGCTCTCTCTGTCCAGGCAGGCACTCCACCAACTGAGTGACATCCTCGGTGACTGCTCAACTCGGTGCCCACATTATTATAAGCACTTAACCCTGTCACTGCCAGAGTTCTGAACATATCCCTCCCACAAGGCTGGCCATGAGGGCAGTTTTTATTTCCTTTCTCCCCTGGCCTCCACCAAGAAGCCGATGCACCAGCAGAGGCTGTCCTGTTTGTCTGTCCCTCTGTCTTTCCATGTCTCCCAAGTGTTCCCTGCATCAGTCTTCGACCTCCATACGGAACAAAAGACTCGATGCTAAGTGGAACCCATTCCTGAGAGAAAAGAGGAGAATGAAAAGAAGTTCAGAAAGTGAAAGCAGAGGAAGAAAATGGAATATAGTGGGGCCTTGAAGATGGCTTAGGGGTTAAGGGAAGACATGGCTCTTGCAGAGGGTTGGATTGGAGATCGGTTCCCAGCACCCACACTGGGTGGCTAACCACCATCTGTAACTCCAGCTCCAGGGAGACTTGTTGACTCTGGCTTCCTTGGGCATCTGTACACATGAGAGACACATGCATGTACATAATTTAACGAGGGAGAGAGAGACAGAGACAGAGAGAGACAGAGACAGAGAAAGACAGAGACAGAGAGAGACGGAGACAGAGAGAGACAGAGACAGAGATGGAAAGAGACAGAGAGAGGGGCAGAGACAGAGACAGAGAGGGGGCAGAGACAGAGAGAGGGAGGGAGAGACAGAGACAGAGAGAGACAGAGACAGAGAGAGACAGAGAGAGGGGCAGAGACAGAGACAGAGACAGAGACAGAGAGAGACGGAAAGAGACAGAGAGAGGGGCACAGACAGAGACAGAGAGAGGGAGAGAAAGACAGAGACAGGCAGATAAAGAGATAGAGAGAGACACACAGAGAGAGACAGAGACAGAGACAGACAGAGTGAAGAGACAGAGACACAGAGAGAGAAGACAGACAGACACACACACATAACAGAGAGAGAGACAGAGACAGAGACAGAGACAGAGATAGAGGCAGAGAGAGATAGAGAGAGACACAGAGAGAGAGACAGAGGGAGAGAGAGACAGAGACAGAGGCAGAGAGAGATAGAGATAGAGACACACAGAGAGAGACAGAGACAGAGAGAGACAGAGACAGAGAGAGAGGGAGAACAGAGAGAGGGACAGAGAGAGACAGACAGAGAGAGGCAGAGAGAGACAGAGAGAGGCAGAGAGAGACAGAGACAGAGAGACAGAGACAGAGAGACAGAGACAGAGACAGAGAGACAGAGTGAAAGAGACAGAGACACGGAGAGAGAAGACAGACAGACAGACACACACACACACACACACACAGAGAGAGAGAGAGAGAGAGAGAGAGAGAGAGAGAGAGAGAGAGAGATCCCTAACATCATTAAGTATGGGGGATCTGAATGCTGGGAAGCACAGATGTGTGATGGGACATTGCAGGCAGAGGGTGGCAGAGCCCCTGGGACAGAAGATGCTTGGCTGTCTCAGGCCAATGGGGCTTCCGTGGATTGGATCAGAGGTGGGGTGGAGGGTGAGGAGATGTGAGACACGTAGGCCAGAATGACTCCCAGGAATGAAGACGTTTGACTGGAAGTCTACACAGGTAACTAACGAAGAGGTTTGAGTAGTCTTCAAAGGTAAGGCAGAGGAGGAAGACTCCAGGATTCTTCTCAGCCTGCCCCATGACTGGAGCTGCTGAGATGAAACTGTCAATCACATGGACAGTACCTAGGGGGAGGCACCAGTGGGACCTCAGCAGTCCGAGGCCCTTTGTGGCCTCATTTCCGTAAGCAGTCAGTTGAGTCCAGCCGGTGGGGATTCTGAGGCCGAGTCTCAGCTCAGTGCTCAGCTGTGGTTGCTGTTGTCGGCCTGTCCTTAGCCCTAATGAACGGGCAGTGGATGGATTGACGTCAATGGCTTGTGTTCCATCTGTGCAGAAAGTTTGTACTTCATTAAATATGCATGTGCCTACCATCTCCAAGGGGAGCTTCGCTCTTCTTTCCCTACCTGCCCCAGGCCTGCCGTAGACCTCACAGTCAGAAAGGAGAATTGATTCACTCCC
Organism: Rattus rattus; assembly: GCF_011064425.1. Classification (NCBI taxonomy): domain Eukaryota; kingdom Metazoa; phylum Chordata; class Mammalia; order Rodentia; family Muridae; genus Rattus; species Rattus rattus. The sequence continues at coordinate 144,014,002 of NC_046158.1, read as the reverse complement.
CGATCAGAGAGGCCCGCTTCGCTTCTCCAGCCCGGAGAACCTTCTGAGGAGGAAGAGGTCTTCTTTGGTCCTGCCCTTAAGGAACTTACAAATGAGCAGACAGTGTTAGCATAAGTCAGTGCAAGCAGGGAAGGGCAGGCAGACTGCTGCAACCTGGAATTTTCCTTCTCAAATAGGGAAAGTTCTACAGAAGGGAGCTAGTGTGGAGACAGCTTGGGTTAAGCCACATTGGAAAGACACCTGTTTTTCAGGACTTGTCAGAGCCTGGACTTTATGTGTGCACAGTGGAGTTCCAAGAGAAGGAAATGGAAGGCAGCTTGTGTCCCTTACTCCTTGGTCTAGAGATTGTGTTATCCCCCCCCCATCTGGAGGAACACCCCTTCAGCCCTGACACACAGAGCATTCTTCAGATGATGGGTACCACGAAAACCCCACCTCCCAAGTCACACTGGGAGGAAATGAGAAGTGTAATCAAAATTCACATGGGACCCACATGCACTTGAGAATTCCTTCTCTGAGATGGCCATGACCACACAGTTGGTGTCAAAGACAACCAGGGCCTATCCCTTCAACCCACCCCAGCAGAGCTCTAGGTATCTAGCACTAGCTAGGTAAGGACTTGCTGAGTGAGGGTGATGATGGTCCCTGGAAATGTCCCCGTCCATCCCCAGGTCTGTAGTGTGGTTGAGATCTCATGAGAGTGGCCCCTTCCACCTATCCCTAGGTCTTCCTAGTCAATCCATTATATATGTTCAGAGTAGATGGAGGCCGGAACAGAAGAAGCACAGAGTCAACTCCCCTGTCCAAGCTTTCTGTCATCATTCATAAAGCATAGGCTACCCCAAACCACAAATCAAAAGCACCTTGATTCCCACACAGAGAACATACTATGTTCTCAGCTTCACCACACACATGAACATGTTACCCTAGCTGCCATTCACTGAATCTCTGGGTCCCCAGAGAGGATGGAAGGCCCTGAGCCGAGAGAGGAAGTTTGGAAACCAGATAGCCCCGTTCTCAAAGCTGTTTCGCTCTCTCAGCGAAGTGGAAACCCGTCTGTATCAGTTGCTCTTTCTGTTGTTGGGATGAAATACTTGACCAAAGCAACTGAAGGGAGGAAGGGCTTATTTGGACTCAAATAAGCAGTTTGGGGGGACTGTCCATCATGTCAGTGAAGGCATGGCAGCAGGAGTGTGGGACAGCTGGTCATCTACCTAGCTCCCTATCGATAGTTTATCACCTAATATCTAGCTAGATAGCTATCAATCATCTTTCATCAATACATCTATCATTTACCTATCTATCATCTATCAATCATCTATCTCTATCTATCTATCTATCTATCTATCTATCTATCTATCTATCTGTCTGTCTATCTATCTTTTATCTATCTCTAACAGTTATATATTATCTATCATTATCTGTCTATCATCTATCCCCCCCCTCTCTCTCTCACACACACACACACACACAGACACAAACACACACAAATACACACACACAAATACATACACACACATTATGCAGATTGGTTTTATTTGTTTGTTTGTTTGTTTGTTTTTTGTCTCTCTTTTGCCCCCTTTACACAAGCCATGGTCGTCTGGTAAGAGGGAACCTCAGTTGAGAAATGATTCATCATTTTGGCTTATGTCCTGGCTGGTTTTGTGTGTCCACTTGACACAAGCTGGAGTCATCACAGAAAAGGAGCCTCCTTGAGGAAATGCCTCCGTGAGACCCAGCTGTAAGGCATTTTCTCCACTAGTGACCGAGGAGGAGGACACAGCCCATTGTGGGTGCTGCTGTCCCTGGTCTGGTGGTCCTGGGTTCTATAAGAGAGCAAGCTGAGCAAACCAGGGGAAGCAAGCCAGTAAGCAGCATCCCTCCATGGCCTCTGCATCAGCTCCTGCTTCCTGACCTGCTTGATCCAGTCCTGACTTCCTTTGGTGATGAACAGCAATGTGGAAGTGTAAGCTGAATAAACCCTTTCCTCCCCAACTTGCTTCTTGGTCATGATGTTTTGTGCAGGAATAGAAACCCTAAGACAGCCTACCTGTAGGCAAGTCTGTGAAGGCATTTTTTTTATTATTAACAATTGATGTGGGAGGATCCAGACCACTGTGGGCGGGGCCTCCACAGGCAGATGATCCTGGGTTGTATAAAGACAGAGAGGTGAGCAACCCGTATGGAGCAAGCCAGTAGGCACCACTGCTCCATGGTCTGTACTTCAGTTCCTGCCTTGAGTTCTTGCCCTGACTTCATGATGAGGCTATAACTGAACAGTGAAATAAACGTGTTCCTTATCAAGTTGCTTTTGGGGCACAGCAAGAGAAAGTTATCTGAAACAGAAACCAGCACAAGGACTGGGGGGGGGGTATCACTGGGACAAATCTGATTACACTGTTCTTGGGACTATTGTGTTCTTCTCTTTTGAAACGAGAAATATACGACTTAGTTTTTATTTTACAGGAGCCCACCCTTAAGCCATTTTGGACTTTTAGTGGGATCTTGAATGTTTTAAAGAGACTGAACTTTTAAAAACCTGAGACCTTGAAAAGTTGGAATGTGTTTTTGCACTGTGATGTTGATGTTGGCATGAGAGACCGTTTTAGCGTGTATCAGGTTGAGAAGGGTCCATTATGATTGCTCGTTTGTTTCCCATCAACGGACACAACCTAGGGTCACCTGGGGAAAGGGAACCTGAATTGAGATACTCTCTCCATCAGAAAAGCCTCTGTAAAGTCGTTGTGGGTGTTTTCTTGAGTGGCTATTGATGTGGGTGAGTCCAGTCTACTGTGGCCCCTAGGCCTGTGGACCTGGGTTGTCATAAGAAAGCAGGGAGATTTCTTCTGAGTTGTTTATCAGCATTGCCTAAGAGTCTCCCAAAACCTTATAGGCTATTACATTGCCCTTGGTCACCTCCCGTCTTAGGGTTTCTATTGGTAGGAGGAGATACCATGACCACAGTAACTCCTGTAAAGGAAAATGTTTAATTGGGGACTGGCTTACGTTTCAGAAACTTAGTCCTTTCTCATCATGGTGGGAAGTATGGCAGTACACAGGGAGCCATGGTACTAGAGAGGTAGCTAAGGGTTCTTTCTACATCTGGATCCACAGGCATCAGGAAGAGAGTGAGACAGTGGGCCTGGCGTGGGCACTTAAAACCTGAAAGCCCACCCCTAGGGACATACTTCCTCTGACAAAGCCACACCTACTCCATCAAGGCCACCCCTCCCAATACTGTCACTCCCTGCGATCCTATGTTGGCCATTTTCATTCAAACCTCTACACCCCCAAGGTTGAAAGTAAGTCCCTATTACGAAAGGGATTATGCACTTCAGACACAGGACCAAGAGGGCCTGAGCTGGATCTGAGCTCACTGCTTCCTGTCTGAGAACAAGCTTTCATGACACAGGGAGGGCACCATGTGATCTTCCAGATCTTCCAGAGAAGCAGCAATAGCCCTCTCAAGCTATAAGGCACAACAATGACCAGCATGTCACAATAACCCCAAGAATTCAGTAGTGGCAAGCACACGTTGGTTATCCACCAAGAGCTTTCAAACTGTACTCATGCCCACTCAACAAGAGTGAAGAAAATCATGCCCAATACTGGAAACTTAGTCAACTACCCTGGGCTAGTGAGCTATGGGTCTTGGAAGAGAACTGGCAACCCCTGGTTTACTAAATTAGCACAACTGCTGACTACGTCTTAAATAATTGTACCCACCAGGTACGTGAGTTCTCACCTTTTATCTGGGAAACTTCTCTTTGCAACAGATGGAGATCATCACTGAAAATCACAGCTGACCAAAATGCCGAGTCGTGGAGCCCAGCTTCAACTGACACATCTACAACACAACTGCCATACAGGAGCAGAGACTACTGTGACTTACTGGTAGAAATGTATGTGGCTACCTTATGCCCTTGTCCTAAGAATTTGCCTGAGGTTACATTGGAAAGTAATGGCTTAATTTCTTTGGCAGAGGAGATTTCAAAACAGATTAATATTGACTCTGTCGCAAGGTTATTAGTGATCAGTCATATGCAGATCTATAATGAAAAAGATCCAAAAGTGATACAAGACGTAGAGTTTGGGGAGAAAAAGAGCACCAAGAAATTTAACCCTGGGGTCAAGGCTTTATGCTGAAAGACAAACAGACTATAAAAAAAAAAAGCCAAATCTACATATGGAGAAAGGGAAAGAGAAGCAGCAATAGCCCCAGGGAAAGATCCCATCCAGCTAAGCTTTGGGATTGCAAAGGTAAAAGACCTAAGGAATTGACAAGAGTTATTGCAGTGTAATCCAAGGATCCATCTCAAGCAGGTAAATGAACTTGGCAGGGTTGTCCACCTGGTTCTGGCTCTAGAGTTATGACAATTACATGAGTGAGGGTGTTGTAGAATTTTTCTACCCAATTAGGGAAAGCCGACCAGGCCAATCTAGGTGTGACAAGGCAGTCCCTGTGTGAAGGGACTGAGAAGGCAGGCGGCCTTGAGAAGCCATTGGATGAGGGTATGAGAGCGAAGCCTGAACTGCACTGGAGACTGCGAGTATTAGAGGTCAAGAGCTGTGCGATTCCTGCTGGGGAGATCTGCACACAGGGAGTGAACCAGCCCAAAGGAAAAATGGCAGCAAAGCTAAAGGGAAACTCTCTGGCCGGACATAGAGTTAGAGGGTATGATGTTTACCTTTCTGGGTTTTGGTCTTGCTTTGGTCCAGTATTTCTTTGTTGTGCCTCCATTTTTCCCTTTTGCAACGGTAATATATATGCTGTGCCGCTGTGTGTTTTCAGTATGTAATTTTGATTTTATGGTGAGTTATAGTTAAGAGCTAACCTTGAATTTCAGAAGAGCCTTTGACTTTTAAACAGAATAGAGACTGTGAACGACTGTGGAGGGGGATATTTGGAGGTGTAATGAATGCGTTTTGCAGTGGGATGCTGCCATGATAACACGGGCACCAGGGGATAGAATTTGGTGGCTTGAATGAGGTCTCCCACATAAGTCTCAGGGATTTACGCGCTTGGTCTCCAGTTAGTGGCTATTTAGGAAAAATAGAAGGCGTGGCCTTGTTGGAGGATGTGAGTCATTGTGTATGGGCTTAGTGGTTCACAAACCTCCCACAATCCCCAGGGCCGTATCTCTGCTTCCTGTGTGTGGATTGAAATACGATCTCTGGGCTGATTCTTGAGCACCTACCTGATGCCCCCGTGTTTCCTGCCATGATGCCAATGGACTCAGCCCTTGAACAGTAAACCTCGAATAAACCGTTCCTTCTCTCAGGCGCCTTGGTTGTGGCGTTTCATTGCAGCAATAGTAAAAATGACTAAGACTTGGGGAAGCTCATGAGCCTTGCCTTAGACCAAGAACTAAAGACAACTGAGAAAGGTTGAGACCAAGAAAAGCAGTCCTCCCTTGGGAAGAGCATCCAGCTAGTACACACACACACACACACACACACACACACACACACACACACACACACAGGTAATGTCATACAAACCGGACGGGTGGCATTTCTATATTTAGGAACACACGCATGCATGCACACATGCACACATGCACACATGCACACATGCACACATGCACACATGCACACATGCACGCACCAACCATTAAAGCAAAGGAGGCCATGGATTTGGAAGAAAGCAAGAGAGCATGGGAGGGTTGGATAGAGGAAAGGGAGGAGGGTAAATGATGTAATTTATCTCAAAAGAAAAAAAATTGAAACCCTCAGAAGGAAAACGGAGGAAAACTGAGCAAACCATGGAGTGTGAGCTGGGAGGCTGTGTCCTCCATGGCCTCAGCTTTAGGTCCTGCCCTGGCTTTTCCAGATGAGGGACTGTACCTGAGAGGTAAAAAAAAACCAAACCCAAAGGCCCAGGCTGATTTTATCCATGCTGCTTGTCAGAGTTACAGAGAGCAGACGAAGGCAATCACCTCTCATCTGTCTACTCCTCTAGCGTCTACTTACTCACTATTATCTACCATCTATCTACTTATCTATCCTCTCCCCCTTATCCGAGTATCTATCATCTGTACCCACCTACCTACTTATCATTATCTGTCTTCTCTCCCTTTTTACCTCACTATCCCATCTCTCTCTATCAATCACCTGTCAACCGCCATCTATTTGTTATCCACTTTCTATCAATACGGTCCACCCGCTTATCATCCATATCCTGCGCCTGTTCTCACCATCATCTACCTCGGCAGCACCCTTCCCCTCTACCTGTCATCCCAGTTCTCCATTTGCAATGAAAATGACCGCCCTCCAAACGGTGATCTCCTCACTCTCTGCTTCCCCCTGACAATCCATTGTACCGCCCCTTCTACTCCATCTCTTCACTGCCCGTGTGCCATGGGGTCACGGGTGGGGTCATTTGTTCAGCCACTTAGCCCCAGGATGCTTAGGATTTCTTCCCCATTTTCTCAGATTTCTGAAGGTCACGGCAATCGTCTTTGAGAACATCTGTGACCGTTCCTTCGTCAGCATTGAAGGTGAGGGTGAGGGTCAAGCTTTGCTTTAATGGTTAAAGCAAATGGCTTTTGGTGTTTGCTGTCTTAAGACAGGGTCAGTCTCACTATGAACTCTGGCTATCCTGGAACTCACTGTGTAGAGCGGGCTGGCCTCACACTCAAAGAGAGCTGTCCACCTTCATGTCCCAAGCACTGGGTTAAAGGTATGAGGTACAATGTCTGCCTTAAAACAAACACTTTAATGGGCCAACAGGCTGGTTGGTAATTTTCATCAATAAACAGTGACATCTTTGGATTATTTGCACCTTGAGGGCTGTTTTTGTTTTTGTTTTGTTTGTTTGTTTGTTTGAGGAAAGGCATTAAAATGGGAACTTTGATGAGAGTGGTGGAGATGGTCCAGCTGCCTGGGTCACCTTGAACCCCTGAATTTGCTCTGGGAAACGATGGGTACCCAAGGTATCTCTTGCAGGTGGCATTCTTCCTGGTGTTTCCTGTGGGGTGACAGCCACCTAATATCCTTCTGGCTCCCTGGGGAGTCTCACCCAGCATCTCATTCGAACTTTGGAGAGTTCCTTTACTCACACGAGACACTGAGGCTCTAGATCTCTCTTTGGCCTTTGGGGTCTGGGTCTGGTATAGGTCAAAGATTAAGTTGCAGATACCAAAGGGTGGCCCTAAGAAGGGCTGAGCCCCTTGGCTTGCTCACTTGTATGCCCACAGGTCTTCCTCCCACACACAGATACTGCTTTTGGTGACCTTGGGTAGACAGTGAGTCCAAGCTGGGAAGGTGGCCAGCAATCTGGGTGCCCCACATAGAGGGCATGACATAGCACTCAGGGCATTCCTCTTCAGAGGTCATTGTCACAGCTCCTTCTCCTGTTCCTTCCAAAAGGCATCACTTGGTATCTACTCTCAGCCCTGCGTGGTAACAGTAGACTTTCAGAAGATGCATGTAGGACAAATGAATGAATAATGCCAGTATACTGGGGTCATCCTTGGGTCATTGTATGTGCGTTAAAAACAAAGGCTTAAGGGGCTGTAGATGTGGCTCAGTGGTTAGGAGCACTGGCTGCTTCTAGAGGAACCAGGTTGGATTCCCAGCGCCCGTATGGGAGCTCACAATTGTCTGTAGCTCCAGTTCTAAAAGACCTGAAGTCCCCTCCTTGCTTCTGTAGGCATCTGGGTGGTTTACAAACATCCATGCAGGCAGAATACTCATATGCATAAAACAAAGAATTCAGGTGTCATGGACGTGGGGGTGGGGGGAAGAGCTTGGATTGTGTATATGGGTCCAGTGTAGTCACCAGACTCTTAATGAGGGAAAGGCAGAGGCATGTAAGAGGCAGAAAGGGGTGTGGGGGAGAAGGAGACAGACAGACAGAGACAGAGAGACAGAGGGACACAGAGAGACAGAGGGACACAGAGAGACAGAGAGACACAGAGAAACAGAGAGACACAGAGAGACAGAGACAGAGAGAGAGACAGAAAGAGACAGACAGAGAGACAGAAAGAGAGACATACAGAGACAGAGAGAGAGAGATGAAGAGAGAGACAGAGAGACAGAGACAGAGAGACACAGAGAGACAGAGAGACAGAGAGACACAAAGAGACAGAGACAGAGATATACAGAGGCAGAGACACAGAGACACAGAGAGACAAAGAACAACAGAGAGCTAGAGTCAGAGAGAGACTGGGAGCTAACTCTGCACAGCTAGGAGCGGGGCTGTGAGCCAAGGTCTAAGGCAGCTCTTCTCTGTCAGCTCCCCCACATTACATCATAGGATTTTTGGCTTCTAGGTGTGTAAGACAATCATTTCTCAGCCTGTTAGCAAAGATCAAATGTGGATGGGCAAGGCTGTATTGTTCTGAGACGCTATGTCTGGAAATTTGTTACAGACAGAGAACTCATAGACAGAGAACTCATGCAAATTCAGTCAGTGGAGTGCGCCATCCTGCAGTGCCTCAAGTGGCTTTCCCAGGGGGCTCTGAGCATGGGAAAGGAACTGGGAGGTTTGAGGGGAGACAGAGGTTTGGTACCCGGCAAAGCCCCACCTGGGCCATTCGTATCACCTACCTGCTGGTCTCATGTTCCCAGTCAGCAGATCTGCCACAAGTGGCTTACTGGGTCAAGCGCTCTGTTCCAACAGGCTTCCAGCTCCCTGAAGAGTTGTACATGTCAAGGCCCAGTGCTTTCTAAACAATGTGTATGGCGGGGGTGCTGGAGAGGAAGGGAGAGCAGCTTAGAGTCTAGCTTTGGAAAGTCAGGAGAACAGACTGTGGCCACCAGCCTGGAACTCACTAACAATGATCTGGCTGCCCCTGGTGAAATCAGCCAGCCCTGCGGTGGAAGGTGGGAAAGGACACTACTGTCACCAACACGACCAGCCACGTTACCATGTTACCACATTCCTGTCTCCCCCATTTTCCTCTGCCCTCTTCTCTGTCTTAGCAGCCGTTGCGAGCATTTAGCTTGCCCTCTACACATCATTAGCTCCCAGACATGTCATAAGTTTCCTAATGGGATCCGTTGCGTCTAAAACTTGTCTGAACACTGGTTCGGGGAGGGGGAGAGCTCGGCATGGATGGGGGATTGAACATAAGTCTCTTGTTGCATCTGCAGACGCTGTGGCTTTGGGCCAGCCTCTGAGCGAGGCTCTGGGCAGCTGTAATCCTCCTTATGGGTCGTAGGGGAACATCCTGTCCCTCAGCTGTCTGGGAGTTGGCCAGGTCATGTTTACCCTGGTCCCTGATTCCCAGTGCCTGGCTCCCAGGATGTTCCTTCCAGATGTCGGCTGAGTGAAGAAGGCACTTGGGACACACAGCTCCTGCCTCAGCTTAGTTACCTAAGGGATTAGAGAAGGCCCACCCACCTGCTGCCTGTGCTCACTGTCCGCCCCCCTCCCTGCTCTCTCAGGCTGCTCCCTCGTGTCTAGATGTTGATACTTTTTGGAAAGTTTTTAAATCGCCCTGTGATTATTTTCAGAGTGTCTATGGAAATCAGGTGTTTGATGTCTAGGAACATCGTGCAGGTGCCTTTTGCATCCCTCACCCAACAAGTACCACTATCTTCCTTGCCATCCAGAGGTCACCAACAAAAGCAAAAGGGCCACTTCCTGCCCATCCCCTGGGACATCTGGCTGGAGAAAGGGATGCGTGAGGTGAACTGGAGAACAAAGTGTGAGTGCTGGGGTTTTCTGCCACTCAGATGACCTTGGAGGAAACATGGTGTCCATTTTCTAAAGCATACTCTGGACCAGCCCTTCTGCTGCTAGAGATCCATGGGTGTTCCCCAAACAATGTTAGAGGTGGGGGGGTGTATGTGGTGGTGTGGTGTGTGTGTGTTATGCATGTGTTGGTGGTGTGTATATGGTATGTCTGTGGTGTGTGATATCTATATGGTGTATGTGTGGTGTATATGTGATGGTAGGGTGTGTGTGTATATGTATGGTATATAGGTGGTGTTGTGTGTGGTATGTAGGTGGTGTTGTAGTGGTGTGTTGTGTGTGTGTATATGTGTGGTATATATGTAGTGTTGTGTGTGTGTGTGTCTGTATGTATGTGTGTATGGTACGTCTGTGGTATGTGTGTGGTATATCTGTGGGGTGTGTGTTATGCATGTGGTGGGGTGTGTATGATATGTATATGGTGCTTGTGTGGTATATGTGTGGTGGTGTGTACGTGTGTGTGTGTGTGTGGTATGTATGTGGTGGTGTGGTGTGTGTGTTATGCATGTGTTGGTGGTATGTGTGCATGTGTATGTGTGTGTGTGGTATGTATGTGGTGTTGTGGTGGTGTAGTGTGTGTGTGTGTCTGTATATATGTGTGTGATATGTATATGGTGTGTGGTAAATGTGTGGTGGTGGTGGTGTGTGTGTTTGTGTGTGTTATGCATGTGTTAGTAGTGTGTGTGTGTGTGTGTGTGTTATAACTGTGGTGTGTGTGATATGTATATGGTGTCTGGTATATGTGTGGTGGTGGGGTGTGTGTATGTGCGTGTGGTGTGTATGTGGTAGTGTGTGTGTAGTACTTATATGGTGTGTGTGTGTGTTATGTGTGTGATGTGTGTGTGTGTCATGTTTGTGGTGTGTATGAGGAGTGTGTGGTATGTATGAAGTGTATGTGTGTTGTGTGTATGGTGTTGCTTAGCAAAGTTAGACAGACTTCCTTTGAAGTAGACTTCTCAGTGCCTTTACTATGCTAATCTGTGGGCTGGGAGCATAGCTTAGCACTAGAGATGTTGCCAAAGGCCCTGGGTTCCATGTCCATCATTGCAAGAGAAAGACTATTGTAAGAAGCTGTGTTGACTGCATGGAGGCAGTGTGAATGATGCCATTCTCTCCAGCATAGGGTCTGTTTCAGGAATGCCGATGTACACAACGATCTTAGGGAGGAAGGAGCCTTCCTCTAGTCTCAGAGAAGACACAGTTGACCCAGCCTGGCCACCACCTCAACCTTACTGCTCTACCACAGGGGCAAGAAGATATGCTTGACTTGGCTCTGCATGGACTTTTCCATTTGGGGCAGTCTGGGCATTTGCTGAGTGAGGGTCGCTGTCCTGGTATTACATGTCCGTGAGTCTGTCTTACATGTCCGTGAGTCTGTGCCAGACAGGCGAGAGGGTGCTCAGGGTGTCAGCTCTCTTTTGTCTTTTGTGCCACGAGGTCTGCATTGGAGGCCTCTGTCCTCCGGAATGAGCCTGTCAAGGGTTAATTCATGAGGTCGTTGGAAGATGAAGCTATTATCTGTGCTTAAAGGTTAATGCATTTTGCTAGCAGCGTGTGAGTGGAAATTTCAAGGATTCTACATTCTCCGTGAGCCTGGGGAAGGCCCCTCCCTCTGGAAAACAAGTCCTTGGAACACAAGCAGAGGAACCCTTAGCAGAGAGAAAAGCCACAGGGGAGTCCGGCCCCCGAAGGCATGCAGAGTGGTCCCTGAAGGTCTTGGGAACCTGCTCCCCGACTTCCCGCTGCCTCTCCCCTCCTGCTGGCCATCCAGGGCTTCACATTGCCAGCCTCCCTTGTTCAAATATGCCCTTAGCTTGAGGCAAGGCACAAGGTAAATCTAAACCCCAATTCCAAACTCAGATGGACATGCACCCTGGTCCCACCCACCACGGACAGGAAGTGGCCCTGTGTGGCTCAGTCACAACCCTTCTGTGCCCCTTTCCTGTGGATAAGAGGCCTGAACCAAACCAGTTTCAAAGCAGGGATACTTGAGGCCTGGGTGTTGAGTAACCCTGTTACCTTCTTCCTGCTCTGTCCGTACCATGTCCGCTTTCAGCTCTCTGTCTTCTCCAACGCCAGCACTGGACACTCTTTTAGAGAACCCTGCTGGCTACATCAGGCCTGCCCTGGTTTTTTGAATAAAGTTTTATTGGTACACATACCCAGCATGCCTACCCATTTACATACATTTTGAGGATGGCTCATGCTTCAAGGGCAGTTGGGTAGTTTTCCACAGACTCTCTGGTTGCAACGCCAAAGGGTCTCACCACGTGATGCTCTACAGAACAAGTGGATCACGGCTATGGTGCTGCCTTCACTTGCTCAATGTCTCAGGCGGGTCAGCAAAGTCCCAATGCTGTGAGCACGCCACAGCTGAGCTTCAGGCCACAGTGAGCTTGCTCTTTAGTTCTGAGATGTGTTTGGGAGGGTATGGCACACACGGAAGAGGGAATAGGGACCCTGGGTCAAAAATGGTCTGATGTGGGAGCCCCAAAATAACCGTGCAGCTGAGACCCAGAAAGAGGGCTGCAGAGGGTGTGGACCAGTTGTCACTGGTTAACAAGGTCTGCTGAGGAGGAAGACTGGCGTATATCCTTGAGTGCTAAGAGAAAGAAAGCATGTGTGTATGTGTGTGTTTGGATGCGTGTGCATTTGTATGTGTGCATGTTCGTATATGTAAGCATGTGTGTATATGTCTGTGTATGTATGTTTATTTGTGTTTGTGTGTATGTGTGTGTATGTTTGTGTGTATATGTGTATTTGTGTGTATGTTTATGTGTGTGTGCATGTGTGTGTCTGTGTGTGTATGTTTGTGTTTGTGTGTGTATATGTATATATGTTTGTGTGTGTGTTTGTATGTGTACATGTGTATATGTGTGTGTATGTTTGTGTGTGTATGGTTGTGTATGTGTGTGTGTGTGCGCATGTGTGTGTGTGTGTGTGTGCATGTGTGTGTGTTGGGGGGGAGTCATCCTCATATCCAATCACATACCTAGGAAAGGGAGGGGCTAGAAGCTTCACTTCTTACCTCATGTTCTAATGTCCCCTTCTATACTAACAGGATAGACCTAGACATTTGATCACCCAAGACAAAGACCCAGCTTCCCTTGCAGCTACATGGGGCGACGTGTAGATCTGGGCCAAGGTGATGAGGGAAACGATGTGAGCAAAGAGAAGTGGCAAGAGCCCTCATGTTTCTTTATCCCCTCTCTGCTGGAGTAGGAGCAGCCATTTTATATGGTGAGATAGAAGCTGTCTGCACTGGCTACCGAAGAATGAAGTGACAGTGATGGTATGGGGGTGGAGTGCGGTGGGGAGGGAGCAGGGAGCAGGGTCTCTGAAGACTGTGTAGATATCTCAGCTGCCTGTGAAGTGAGGACCATGATTCCTGTGTTATTCAGACCTTGGTTACTTTGGGTAGGTTGTAGCAGCCAAATGTGTAATATGAGAAACCCGTAAAGCTCTTGATATAAACATACAACCTAAATAAAGACAGTGTTGCTATGTATGAAACACCACTTGGAAATTCTGGGGCCTTCTCCTCCCAGCAGGCAGCACGTCCCCCGCCCCCGCACACGGACGTACAGAAGAGCCCTTTCCCACTGCACTGGACTCCGGCTCCTGGGGACAAAGGAGGGACTGACTGAAGGGGAATAGCAAAACTCAGTTAGAGGCAGATTCCTAGCCCTCCAACCTTCACCTTGGCCTCCTTCCTCACAGATGGGGCCAATATGTAAGGAGCCCCAGGTCAGCCCCTGTGCGAGAGGCCACTGACAGCCAGAGCCTGGAAAGGACTGCAGATAGGCATACCAGGATGTCAGCAGAATAATTCACGAGGCTCCTCTGGCCCCTGTGGAGAGGGCGCGGGGCGGACTTGCCTCTCAATGATCTCAGCCTCCCTCCCAGCCTTTCCCAGAAAATCACAGGAGCGCTGCCAGCGAGGGGCCTGAGGCCGAGGCCCCTCCAATGCAATCAGCCGTAATAACTTAATAGCCTGAAGTTGGGGGCTCCTTCTGCCGCCCAGTGCCTTCGCCCTCAGCAGCCTAGCTAATCTGACGAACCTCCCTCTCAGCCTGCCCTCCCAGCCTGTCCTCCCCACGCCAATTAGCTCCCTCTCTCAGGAATATGTCTGCAGCCTGTCTCTCTGTTTCACTGGCAGCATGGGACTTGCTTCTTGTTCCCCACTCACACCAGTATCCTAGACCAGAATGCTAGCACAGGAAAGGTTATGCTAACCTACAGCCAGTCACACCCAAAGCAATGGGAGAAGGTGCCGAGAGCCTCAGCGAGCCAGGAAGGCTGCCACCGGGGAGGGGATTCAATATGCAGTATTTCATGTTGGATTAAGTGTACTGTGCATTTGAACACTGGGGCTGGAGCTGAAAAACAAATGTCTTCGTGGGTGACCTCCAAGCTTCCACAGGCCCCTCACTCCTCTCATAATTCAAACTTGTTGGCTTGGAGATGCAGCTGGAATTCTATGATCTGTTCACAGCTCTCTCCCAGGCAGCCATGGTTCCGCTCTGGAGCCAGCACACTGACACATTGGGAATGGAAGCCCGTGTTTCCATTTGGCTGGGCAGAGAACCATGTCTGAGCTCATCTTCCCGGGAGCTCCGTCTCCTAGGCGAGGGGAGGAGGGAAAAGGGATCTGTTCCATGTCAAGCACACGGAGGCCATTTCTTCAGAAAGAGCTTGCTTTTCAGGGAACAAGAGTCTTTCTCTTTCCATACATCTTTCTCCCTTTCCCTCCCTCCTCTCTTTGTCTCCCTTTCCTTCTCCCTCTCCTCCTCTCCCCTCTTGTACATGTGTGTATGTGTATGTATACCCGTGTGTGAATGGGTGTATGTGTGTGTACTTGTGTGTGTGATCATCTGTGAGTGTGTTTATATATGTATGGGAATATATACCCATGTGAGTGTGTGTGTGTGTGTGTGTGTGTGTGTGTGTGTTGTAGGCCAGAGAACAACCTTGAGTACTGTCTTAGGGTTTCTATTCCTGCACAAGCATCATGACCAAGAAGCAAGATGGGAAGGAAAGGGTTTATTCAGCTTACACTTCCACGTTGCTGTTCATCACCAAAGGAGGTCAGGACTGGAACTCAAGCAGGTCAGGAAGCAGGAGCTGATGCAGAGGCCATGGAGAGATGTTTCTTACTGGCTTGCTTCCCCTGGCTTGCTCAGCTTGCTCTCTTATAGAACCCAGGACCACCAGCCTAGGGGATGGCACCACCCACAATGGACTGTGTCCTCCTCCTCGGTCACTAGTGGAGAAAATGCCTTGCAGCTGGGTCTCACAGAGGCATTTCCTCAAGGAGGCTCCTTTCTCTGTGATAACTCCAGCTTGTGTCAAGTGGACACACAAAACCAGCCGGTATAGGTACCATCTTCAGAACCAGGGTCTCAAGCTGGAGCTTAAGACTGATGGCCGGCTATCCCCTGATACCCTCCTGTCTTCACCTCCCCAGCACTGAGGTTACAGTTGTGCACTATCATGCCTGGCGCTTTCAAACAGAACCTTCTTCCCAGCCCAAATAGACCACCCAGCCTTTGGCAGCCTACCTACTCATGCACATACTCATTCATTCATTCATTCAAACAACAAAGTCTCTGAGTAACTATGTCTAATGGAATTCTTAGAAGCATTTAAACCTTATATCCAAAATAAAAGTCTGTGCCCCAACCTAGGCATCAGGACCCTCCTCGCTGACCCTGGCCTCCCAACTCCATGGGATATGACTGGAAGCAATGGAGGTCATTTCTGAGCCTGGGCTTCTGTTTTGTTCTTCGTGTGGCTTCTCTCACAGGCTCACCTTGGTGAAGCCGAGAGGCCCAGATGGTAAGGAGAGGCTGTCTGACAACAGACCTTCAAGGGTCTCTCTCCTCTTTCCTTGTCTCTGCCCCAAGGGTGTGGGATGAGGCCTGAGAACTCCCCCTAACCAACAGGTTTTGAGGTGACCTACTGGGCGCTGTTCTGAGCACCCTGACTCTAGGCAGTCTGGTCCTCTATTCAGTGTCCCAGCAGGACTTGAGCAGCAATGAAGATGTCTTTGTGTCTGGCCTCCTAGCAGCAGGCCCCATCCTTCTTTGTCAAGCAGGGAAAACAAGCAGATGACCTAGTTCTCCCCCTGAGAGTTCAGAGCCTGCTGTGCCCCCCTGGGAAGCCAGCAGTCAGAAGGCCAGGCAGAACCCCAGGCTGAAGCTTCAACAGTCAATGGGGCCCAGCTGGGTGCAGAAAACACTGGTGGTTCCTCTATTCTTCCAGACCCTACCTCTTAGACCACCTGAGGACGTCTATGGCTGGTCCAAATTCAGTCTCCAAAGAACAAAAGTGTCTGTTTCTGGGGCATCTTCCAGGTGTAGAAAGCGAAGACCTTTAAGCTACCACCATGAGATGGGCTTTAAGCAGGTTGTGGAGGTGCACATCTATCATCCCAGCACTGGGGAAACCGAGGCAGAAGGGTGTCCAGTTTAAGGTCAGTCAGTGTGGAGTAGGAAACGGCCACCCTCGGTCTCAAAAGCAAACGGTTTATTGTGAACCAACCATGACATCTAAATTACGAGAGCAGCACAAGCCCTCAGCAGCAGAAGGAAGCACAAAGGAAATGTGTTCTGTGCACACACACACACACACACACACACACACACACTCGCGGGGGTCCCCCCCCCCAAGTCAGGAGACATGACAGAAGAATGAAGTTCTGTCATTTACAGGCAAATGGACACAGCCAGCGATGATCATGTCAAGCAAACGAAGCCGGTCCCAGAAAGACAAATCTCTCGTTTCCTCTCATCACGGTTCCTAGAGTCTACAGGCAGACAAAGCCACATCTACAGGTCATGGAAGTAGGCGTGACCCCAGAGAGTGAGACCCAGGGGGCTGGTGGAGGAGAAAAGAGAGGGCAGAGGGCATGGGGGAATATGCTCAAAGCACGTGACACAGTTGCTTGAAGATAGCCTTACTTAGCCCTGTATAATAAAATAAACTTTCGGAAGAAAAATGGGATTTTTATCCGGAAAGACGTGGGGCTTGTTTGGGGCTTCCGTGATCACCCATGAGCACAGCAATCTTGCCGTGCTGGGGGTTACTGCCCCAGCAATCCATCCTCAGAGCCCCCATTCCTCCCTCCTCCCCTTCACCCCTTTCTTTCTCTCCCCTCCCTCTCTCCCCTCCCCTCTCTACCCTCCCTCTCTGTCTTTATGTAATAGCCCTACTGACACATAATTTACATACTATACGGCTTACTCATTTGAACTTGCATGAGTCAATGGTTTTTAATATATTTGCAGATCTTTGCACCCATCACTACAGTCAACTTTAATACATTTTCATCGCCTCCACAAAAAAAAAGAAAGAAAGAAAGAAAAAAGAAAAGAAAGGGGAGGGGGGAATCCTATCATGTTCAGCTATCTCGCCCCCATCCCCCAGCTTTAGCCCTAACCAACCCCCCGCAAATCTACCCATGATCTCCATGCCTCTCTCCTCTGGACTTCTGCTAGCTCAGGATCACACACGGGTTCACGGCCAGCTGTTTCTGGTTTCTTCCACTCGGCAGGCATAGTGTTCGGGGGTGGGGTGGGCTCACCATGCTGGGGCAGGTAGCCAACACTCTGTCTCTTTTGATGGTCGAAGAGGGGCTAAGCTTGTTTACTCTCTTGCCTGCTGGTGGGAACTCCGGCTGTTTCCAACCCTTGGGGATACTGTTGCTACAAGCTATTGTATACAAGGTTCTGTCTGGAGGTATGTTTTCACCCCTCTCGAGTATGTACCTGAGCTGGAATGGCTGGGCCACCTGGTAACCATTTAATCATGGGAAGCCTGGCTGACCACGGGACCATTGCAGCATCCTGCTTTGAACCCCGCACAGTAGCTCCCCAGGGCTCCAGGAGCCAGTACTTGATATTGCTGGCCATGCTAGGACCGCCGCTGTACCAGTGGTTGTCATAGTCTATCTCATCCTACTGCCGACTGGCATTTTCAGGGACAATAGAGACCGTCTCTCTGTGTACACAGTGGCTGGCCATCTGTCTTCTATCGAGACATGTCATTTTGCCCGGTTTTGAATTGCCTTCTTTTTGAGTTGTGAGGCCTTTTTAATGGATTCTGCATGGAGATAACTCAATATGGCTTTAATTTGGAGTTCTCAAATGACTAAGCCTGATCATGGACACTTCCTCCCACTCTATCCACCTCTCTCTCTCTTCAGGTGTTTTGTTTTGTTTTGTTTTTGGTGGATAGTGTTTGAAGGATATTTTCAGTCTTTTGTTTTCCTTGCTACAAATTGTCTTACTGTGTATCCTACCTAGGCTGGTCTCTAACTTGCAGTCCTGTCTCATTTCTCCCAAGTGCTGGGATCCCAGGACTCTGCCAACACACCTAACTGGGTCGAAGGTTTTTAACTTTGAAGAGATCTAATTTGTGTATCTTCTGTTTTTCACCTCATACTTGTGACGTTTTCTTGGGCAGTCTTTGGCCAAACCAAGGCTCTGTAGCTCTGCCTCTAAGTTAAAGAATCGTAGCATTCAGTCCTTGATTGAAAGCTTATAAATGTTGTGAGGTAGGGGGGCGATTTAATAATTTTCCCTGTGGTCCCTATACCCATCACCTATTGAATAAGCCGTCCTTTCCTGATTGGATGGCCTCAATACTCTTCCTACAATGTTGATCTAAAGCCAGGTTAAGTCTTAAGATATTTAAAATTTACCCTTTGTAGACTTAAATGGATCTTGACCAGCTGCTACAATCAAGGTAAGAAACAGTGTTTCTGCTAAAAGTACTCTTCCAGCCCTTTTTACCCAAGCTCGCCCTGGTCCCCAGATACTGGGTCCTAAAATATAATGTTTTCTATCATTATAAATTTGCCTCTCTAGAGCAACAGAACCATGGTGCGTGGGTCTTTCTGAGTCTGGCTTTGTTCAATGAACAGAAGGTATTTGATGGCCACGCATGTCCGTGTCTTAGAACTCATGCACTTTTGGTCATTGTGGTATCTTCTGTAAGGACATGCTATAATCGGTTAAGCAACATTTGATTAATTTCCAGACCGGGCAACTGAAAAGAGGCTTTTTAAAAGCATTTATGCATTTCTTGGTTAACGCTGTCACCTTGATGGAATCTAGACTCGGCCAGGAGGTATACACCTCTGGGCCTGTCTGCGAGGGGATTTCCAGAGAGCTTTAACCGGAAAGGAAGCCTCACCGCTCCGTGGGCTGAGGCTCTGGATGGTGTGCAGAGGTGGCACATAGGTCAGCTCTCTCTCTCTCTCTGCTTCCTGACCACAGTCACAGCACGGCCTGCTGTTCCTGTGTCTTTCCTGCCGTGATGGACTGCACTTTCAAGCCTTTCTTTTGCAGGCTGCCAGCGTCAGATGTTTTTCACGGCAGTGGGAAATGTTAGTAATAAAATGCGTAACTCTGAGGTAGGAGCCTCGGTTTTCATTCATCTCCAGCAAGTACCTGTGGGTGGGTGTGCTGGCTCGAGAGATTCATGCGTTTACAGGAAGCTGCCAAACTGTCTTCCAAATGCCTCCACTATTTCACATTTGCACCTGCAGCAAATGAACGTTCCGGATGGCTCTACCTCTTTGTCAGCTCGGAGTTATCAGATTTAAATTATTTCGTCCAATTCTAATAGGCAGATATATCTCAATATAAGTTTTAATTTGGATTTCTCAAATGACTAACGATACTAAGCGTATGTTTATCGTCTCTTCATGTATCTTTTGTGAGATGCTGGTTCAAATCTCCAGTTCATTTCCTCTGGTTGTTTATTTTGATTACCGTGCTGAGGCCCCCTCATACATTCTGGACATCTGCACTGTTTATATTAGGTGTGCGCCTGGCCCTCATTTCCTCCCCATCCTGGGTAGAAGTATTAATTGTCTACCGCCACAGAACAAATCGCTCCCAAACCCAGCAATTAAAATGATACACATTTATTATCGCACCCAGTTTCTGTGGACTGCGCCTCAGATGCATCTCTGCTGGAGTGGGGGTAGGGAGTCCTGGTTTGGGATCTCTTGGGGATTTGCTGGGTTTCAGATGGGTTTGCTATTGCTGGAAGACCTGGGCCCCTTTCACAAATCTATACATCCCCTGTTGGCCGGTGGCAGGAGGCTCCCAGTCCTCCTGGGGGACCCTGTAGGGACCCACCCCAGCACCCCTACAGCGTGGCTGTGGCTCTTCCTGTGAGAAGGGCTTCTGTTTGTTTGTTTTACTAAAGGCAAGCAGAACTGAGGTATATTGTATGACTCCCGTTCAATTCACATGCAGTCGTTCTACAAATGCCTACTTGGGCAGCCTTCTGGGAAGGAGAAAATGGAGGCTGTGTGTGGACAGGGCAGGAAGCTCTGGAGGCCCATCTCTGTTTCTGACTACTTCCATTCGTTTGTTCATTTTCTCGTGTCCCCTCGAAAGAGCTGCCCCTGGTCATTTGACCCCTCTTGTGAGCATGCTTCCTTGTCTGGAAGAGGATGGCCACACCTGTTCTGGAGGTGACCTGAAAACACAATAGGTGTTTGCTTCAGGTCCCCAAGTCTGGCTCTCCTCAGTCGGCTCTTCAGCTCTGTTGACCTAATTCCTCGGCCCTTTAGCCTCTTGTTGGCTCATTCCCTGGGAAGTTTCTCCAGCCCACAGCAATTATCAGAATATCGGGATCCTGCAGGATGGCCCACATTCATGGACACAAGGTTCACAGCCACTGGATCCAGGGCAATCCTGGGGGTTTGGGGAGAGCAATGGTTGTGGTATCTGCCCACATTAGGATACTGAGGCAGGGCCACGAGGCTCACTGAGGTCTCACAGCAGTTCAAAGGTGGGGCATTCTGGCCTCTCTCAATGCCAGGAGAGATATGATTCTGCTCCCTTCAGCCCTGGGCAGGGTGCTGCTGGGAGGGCGCCCGCACTTCATATTACTGAAAAGACAACCCTTGGTGCTCCAGTGTCCTCCCAGGAGAAAGCCCCATTACCCCAGCATCTTCCATGCGTCAGACCCAGTGCAGCCCCTGACACTGGATGGGCACCTGGTCAGGGATGTGCTGTGCTTTATGGGCAATTCAATTTCATACAAGATACGTGTGGGGTGTGGTGGGGTGAGGTAAGGTGGGGATGGGGATAAAGGAAGCTTAATTAGATTCCCTCAGAAGCTGTGGGTTCTTTGAGATGAAGCAGCCAGGGGGCTGCGGACTATTATGTGCACCAGCCTACTTTCATGCGTGCATTCACCTTCCCAGAAATGGACCAGGCTCCAGGCTGCCGTGAACATAACCCATGGCTGCCTACCACCCCTGAGAAGGCATCTGGCTTGGCTCTCTGCAGCCCCAGCCCTCTGCTCTGCTGACCATATGGCTACCGAGGGCGGGAAGCAGCACCCCTCACAACCCCAGGGAGGGCTGTTTTCCCGCTCAGCAGATGCCAGGTGTTTACATCTAAGCCCAGATGGCCCCAGCCTACCAGGAAGCCTCCCTGACTGGGGCGCAAGCTCTCCCTAGGACTCTGATTGATGTCCCCTGGGCCTTCTCCACCAGGCTCTCGGAGGGAGCTTCTCAAACACGCTCTCTGAGTTGCAGCTCTCCACCTGTGTGAACCAGCTTGGTAAGCCTGGTCGCACAGGACTTCCTGCAAGGAGACCTCCCTTGTATCTTCATGCAGAGCCAAGGGCCTCATGGTGGAGGCTTCTCAGCTGAGGGGTGGGGCATGAGGGCAAGGAGACCTCCCTTGTATCTTCATGCAGAGCCAAGGACCTCATGGTGGAGGCTTCTCAGCTGAGGGGTGGGGCATGAGTATCTGTCTAGTGAGATCCCACAAGCCACTGGGAGACGTTTTTGTTCCCTGCGGATCCACATCGTCTGGAGAAAGAAGAGAGTAGAGGCAAAATGTTGGCCACGTCTCAGATTCTGGTGCAGGCAAAGAGCCCTGGTCTAAGTGTATCCCACCCAACGCCCGGGGTGTGCTTACGCCATGTTGCTCATCTGGAATTCAAATGCACCGACCCTCTGCATTTTCGCTTGCTAATCTGTCCCAGGGCAAGCACCTGCAACTAAGGTTAGGGGTCGGCAAAGGAATGGGGGGGGTCAACCCTGGAAGGGTGCGTTTTGACCCCCTTCTCTGGATAGCTAGATGCACGGGGAACTCTTATCTATGCTTGAAACATGTTGAGTCCCAGTGGGGTCAGTCAGACTGAGAGAGAATGAAGGCCTTTTCCTCATCCCCTGTTGGCACAATGTCGCCCTAGGGAGCTACACATAGGTCTGGAGCAAGATACTTCATGTGGGTTCTTCCTGAAAGTTCTGGGTCCTGGCTTCACCCCAGATGCAGATAAGACTCTGTTGGCTTCAAGACCTGTCTCCTCTCATCTGGCCAGCTACAAGTTCCCTACAGAGGTGGGTGGAGATGAGAGTGTGTAGGTAAGCTGCTTCCCGGGGGGCGAAGCGAATACCTATCCATTCACCTCAGATAAAACAAACCAAAGAACCGATTCTACTCACGCCTGGCTTGGTGAGCCAATGCGCTTACTGGAGCACTTCCATCACTGAGGAGCCCGCGAGGGGGCTTTGATCACCTTCAAAGCTGTGTTCCTGCAGCTCCTTGCTCAATTTGAAGGCTGCTCTACCAAAGAGTCACCTCTTTCAAGCAATCGTGACTGCGTACAGGACCTTGGGGAGGGGCTTGCACATCCTGTGAGCATCTCGCAAGGCTCCTCATTTTATCTGCTTTCTTGGACATAGATGCCTCCCACCAGATGAGACGAGGGGAGCTGTATCACGTGGCTGCCCCTGGTCCCTGGCAGTGACGAGCTGAAACATCATGTGGAAACAAAAATGATTAGTGGTCAGAGGGGACTAACCAGAAGCACCTTCCTTTGCAGCAGTGCCACAGGTCGCCTGCTGCAGGCAGCACAAATGAGCCCCCTCTCCGACCCTCCCCTGGCTGCCACGAGGGCACTCCGGGGGCTACTCTGCCATCCCTGTGTGCCTTCTACGTGTATCTCCTTCCATCCAGGAGATGCTGTAAGTCAGACTGTGATTTCTGATACACTGTGTTGTGAATCAAATCATCTGCCAGCTTCCTCTAGGACCCTGTGGATTGCTACCCCCGGCACTTCTGTCTCCTAGGTGATATTCCTCTGCCAGTCTTTTGAAGGCCTGCTTGACACCCCAGAGTCCTTTACAAGCAAGAGTACAAGCCACGGGGAACAGACCCATCTGTCTTTTGAAGGCCTGTTTGATGCCCCAGAGCCCTTCACAACTGTGAATACAAGCCACGGGGAACAAATCCAAAGATCCAATCTGGCCCGAAGTCACCTTGCACTTCAAATGGAGAAGCAGAAACACGGCCCTCCCGTGAATTTGGTGTATGGGAGTCCGCCCCTCTAAAGATCATTTTTTTAAAAAACCGAACAAACCCGGGGACGTTTAAGAGCTTAATTTCTCTACCTGTAAAGGTGCAGTCTTTCTTTGAGTGGCTCTATTTGGCTGGGCACATGCCCAGGACCTCAGGGACTTCATCTCAAAAAAACAAAAAACAACAACAACAACAAAAAAAACCCTCTGAATAACACCTGCATCACATCACATCCAGTTTGCTAAGCACTTTCACACCTGGGTTTGCCCTGTCCTTCTGGGGACCCTGTTTTTGCATTAAAATGTGCCTTTCTTTAAATCACAGCTTGCATAGAAAATATGACCAATTTAAGCCACAGCAAATTGCCAGTCTTGGACTTGTTAGGTGAGTCACGTGAACCAGCTACAAACAGCGTTAACAGCTGAGGCACAGCCCACCCGGTGTCAGCCAGCACAATGGCCAGTCGTGCTCCCCCCCCCACACCAGAGCGAGAGAGGTTAAAGGTCTCACTCAACGTCACCCACAGTCCTCCGGATCAGTGCCATCCACTTTAGGAGGACATAGCTAGGGCTTGGCACCACCTGCCCATTCCTTCTCTAGTCTTGCTGCTCCTGGTGACCTTCCTCTTCCACTTGCACCTACAATTTCGCAGTTCATCCAGCTCCTTCCGCCCCTCTACTGTCCTGATAAGGGCGGTCTGCCGGCCTGAGGCCTGACAGTGGTTCCGAAGCCCCGCCTACTTCCTGGCTGGGAGCTCTCCACACTTCCTGCACTTCCTCGCCCACCGGCCTTAAGACTCGATAAAAGGAAGCAATATACATTGATCTGATAAGTTAACAAAGCAACTTATTAGCACTAGGAACTCCTCACAGGGGTATGGGAGATAGGAAGGAAGAGGATCCGGTTGGTGGGACCAGGCCGCACCCATGCTGAGTAGTTGAAGAGGTCACACATTAGGGTTGCAAGATTATACCTGGGATGGACACTGAGCGACCTGGCTTCCTGTCCGCGAGTGCCCATTGTTCATCAGCTCTGGAAGCTTCCTCAGGCAACAGAAGCCCAGCAGAAGAGCAACCAGTTTTAGGTGTTAGACCCAGAGGAAGGGCAAGTGGGCCCTTGGGGTTGAGGGGAGTGCACGGGTCCTTGTTGTTTCTGTCTCCTACTTCCTCGCTGCACAAGGTCAGTCAAGGGCCCTCAACCACACAGGTCACTACTAGACTCCAGGATCTCATGGTGATTCTGGGAAAACCTCCTCCAAGAAATCTCTGCAACCTTGCAGAACCTCTGTGGCTACAGATCCCTAGAACTCAGAAGCACCAGATTAGGAACTGTGAGCTTGACATAGTTCCCAAAACACAGCTGGTCACAGGCCATTCCCCACCCGGTTCCTAGAGCTCACTTCCCACAGGTCAGTGCATACATACATGCATGCATACATACATACATACACACGTACATATATACATACATATATAATAGTGCATGCATGCATGCATGCATATATACGTAGTGCATTCATGCATAAATACATACATAGTACATACATACTAGTGCATGCATACATACATAGTGCATACATACATACATAGTACATGCATACATAGTGCATACATACATACTGCATACATTGTCAGTGTATACATACATACATACATACATACATACTGCATACATAGTCAGTGTATACATACATAGTGCATACATACACACACACACACACACACACTTGACTTGGGGATCGCCTGGTACCCAACGATACACACTGTAGTGCATCTGTGACCCATATGTATCACAAGACTGATTTGGCCATTGTCATCACGATGGGCGTATTGGAGATGGAAGCATTGCCAATCATGTGACCTCTTCAAGTCATAGCTGCCATTGGCCACAGTATCAACTCCTAGGCTGTCTTACGAGAGTACAGATTACATGGAAGTGCCTAGACGCTGAGTGGGATAGACTGCTGAGGGGCACAAACCTTTTCTGTGTATTATCAGTCTGGCGCCATCTTAAAAAAGTGCACGGTGGGTCTGGTGGCTCAAACCTTATGGGTGTTGGGGAGAAAAGGCTATGAAATCTTCTTGCCAGGGATAGCCAGGTCAAAATATATGGAACACTGGGTGGACCGTGAGGGATGGCGTGTGACCCTCCGTTGCTTGGCTGTTACTGTTTCCAGCAGCAAATGGAGTAGAGGGAAGGTTAAAACCTTGGCCATTAGAGTAGCACTCTAGAGGTCGAAGCTGCCTCTTCCTAGCTGTAGAGAAGCTGGTGAGTGTGGGGAGTTCTATAAGTGTGAGTGATTACTGGTATTTATCACTGGAATGGTTTTGAGTGTGCCCAGTGAGTTAGGAATCAGTGATTTATGCTTCACATGTTGATCTGGGCCTGTCTGTCCCTGCAGAAAGGGTAAGGAAGCCATGTGGACTCATCTCCTATGTTAACAGGCCCAGTCTTGTGTGGATCTTGTACAGTAACCATGGAGGGCTTTGAGTGACGGTATCCTGCTCTGAGGAGTGTTTCGCAGCTAGGGAAGAAGTAAGTAGGCTTCACCTCACAGAGCACACTGGAGCTCATTCTGTGATGTCCTGGGCCCACGGGGAGGACAGAAACACACCCTGTGGTCAAGTGTCCTTGGAAGAGGGTCTTGAAGAATAGAAGAATTTCATAGAAAGAGAAAACAAGGATCAGAGGCTCAGCATGTCCCTTCCTTTGCTGACTGTAAACTGATCTCTGACTGTGGGCTGGGCCTCACAAAGACACATAGGCGGGGTTGTCACACTGTCTATGGCCAGGGGAACCTGGTAACGTTTTTGTTTGTTTGTTTGTTTGTTTTTTGAGTGTGATGTGGTTTCTTTAGCTGTTGTGAGCGGTCCCTAACTCACCAGACACGCAAATCAGGGGTGAGGACGGTGGACATTTGTGACTGACTGGGCTCACACAGAAGCAGGGAAGCACCTCTAACGACCATTAGCCATAATGGCCTGTGTGGCACGCCTCTAAGTGCTGCAGCTCGTTTGTGTAGAAAAATCCCCTCCTGGGCCCAACCAAGTCTGTCCAGGTGACACCACCCTCCACAGATGTTAACATTTCCGTCTGGCTAACGCGGGCTCAGCCGCTGTTGGGAGGGCAGTTCTGTGTGTTCCTCCAGAGTGCGACTGATTTTCATTTGATGGGCTTCTGGTTTCCTCACGGAAAAACCAGTTATGTTTGCAAATACTCACGAGAGGTCTCAATCATTCATCTCCATCCAGGGCTGGAACACCAGGTGTCTGGGGTACGTGCCACCTCTGAGGGATTCAATTTGGGTAGTACATGTCATTCTATCCATGGTCCCCACCTGGACCCCAGCCAAGTTCCATAGTTGCTGTCATTTACAAAGGTCCCCTGCGCCCTCTCTACTTCTCACTAAGGACTTGGACATTTTGGGGCTGGCTGGCATAACTTCTCCAGTTACATCTCCTCTGGACTGAGGGTTTACTTATCTTGTGTGGGCAGGGGGTGGGGGATACACAGAGGGTTTTCTTTTTCATGTTTCATTAAACTACAACTGCTGTGTTTTTGAAAAAGCAGTACCTTGAACAAGTCGGCAAAGCAAACAACTCTGCCTGTTGGGAGGTACGAAAATGAAGGCCGCCATGGGGAGTCTCCAGCCACGAAGCCGAGGGCCTGGTAGGCGTTGGACTGGGGAGGCACGACTCACTAATTGTATTTCGGGATCTGTCTGGCCCCAGCATGGGGGCTGGAACTCGAGATGAGGTCTGGCTGCTGTTCCCAAGTTGAGACACGTCCTCCCTGGCCAGGCCTCTGGAGGGGGGTGGACTGAACAATGCTATCTTCAAGGACAGCATTAGAGTGGTCACCCCAGCCATTCGATATGCATCCCGAAGTCTGGGCCCTGTGAGCACTGAAGAGAATGTTGAGAGTGGGTACGGAGCCCACCTGTCCAGCTCAGGGTGTCACCGAAAGAGGTGCACGTAGAAGAAAGAACGATACCCCTTGCCTCCCACTCCTGAGCGGGAAATGAATTCCAGGACAGAGCCCCAGGCCAATTCAGAGGCTGCTTCAGAGAGAATCTGTCCCAATCTTTGGCGTCCAGACTGGCTCAAACTGCCCCATTTTTGCCCTTGGAGGCAAAGCAACTGAGGTCCATGACCCAAGTTTGTCCCCATACCTGAAGACCAGAAGCACATGTCATTAGCTATGGGTCAGAGCCGCTTGACCTCCTAGCTTCTTCCAGGCCTCTGCGACGCTCAGCCTCCCTGCCTCTCTGCCTCTCTGCCTCACAGCAGAACCTTGCTACAGCTCTCTGTCCCTCTATGGAACACCTGCAGGCCAGATATTAACCTCCATGCCCAGAACACATAGGCCTGTCCTACTCAGACTCAGACCTAGCAGGTGGCCAGATAAAGTCTCACGTAGCAGAGCAGAGCTGCCCTGGTGCCCCACCCAACCCCCACTACCCCCTTGACTGACCAAACTACAGCTAAAAATCCTTTCATTCCCCCCATGTTAATTTTCAACCAGTGTTTACCCGTTTTAATAGGTTTGCTGTACTGGACCCCCTAGTGCACCACAGGGAGCCGATTCCAGCACCGCCCCCCCCAGGGGTGGACCATCAGGGAAAGGAAACACACACAATTAAAGGTGTGCACAGGTAAACATGTAATTACAGATGTGAGCTGAGCCATGAAGGAAGGAGGATGGTGCCGTGAGCGTCGATGCTGAAGACTGTCTGCTGGACAAGGCACGGGGAAGAGGCTGGATTTTCCCTGAGACTCAAGATGGGCCACCACCTTTCCCTTTCTTTAAAAGAAAGGAAGACACAACTGTTTGTCTAGACTGACTTCGAACTCAAGATCCTCCTCTCTCGCTCTCCCGAGCCCTTAGATTACAGGTGTGCCTCGCTATGCCGGCTCATAGAACGCCGTCTCCTCATGCCTGTAGGAAATATAGGAAGCACTGTACACAGTCCAGGGACTGACGGGGCCACTGGGCGTCGCCCGGGTGTGTGCTGCAGTCATTGTCATGCAAGGAAACTGAGGCACGGGCAAGCGCAGTAACTTCGTGACCCCCCTACCCGGATGGAAGCTGGAGAATCATGGTGACAGTAGACTTTAGTATTTTACTTCCCCAGGTGGGGCCGGCCATGCCTTGAGGGCTTCTGACTGGTGGTGAGAAGGTTCCGAGATGCCCCTGAGGTCCTCCACAGTTCTATTTTTCCTCCTTTCCAGCTGCCAGACTGAGGCCAGAGGCTCCCAGGGAAGCTCTACATTCCCAACCCAGTGACATCATCCAAGACCTGTCCAGCTGGCAGTGGACAGGCGGGGCTGGCTACACCAGCGTCCTTCCAGCTCTATTTCAAAGCAGAGACACTTACAGGGACCACCGAGGACAGCTGTCCTCCTGGGCCACTTTGGAAAACCATAAGAGTCTTGTGGGGGACCGTGAAATACATAAAGAAACAAAGGGAGCAACTTGATTCTCAGGGCTCGGAGGGGCAGGCCGCCGTCTGGACCCCCAGCAGAAATTCTGTTCCCAAACTGAAGTGGTGCACACACCAGCCTCCCAGGGGCAAGTCAGGCACAGGTACAATACGCACTTGGTAGAGATTAGACAAGAGCTGTGGGCTGGGAGCGAGCTCCACCGCCAGCTGCTGCTGCATCTGGAGTCCCCATCTCTGCTGCTCTCAGTGGAGAAGTATGTAGGGCTTGGGGGGTCTGCTCATTGGATGTTTCCTCTCCCCTGCTCCCCACTCAAAACACAGAACAGATTGGAGGAGGCAGCCTAGCAGCATCTTGGTGACAGCCCAATTTTCATTTCTTGTGGAAGGGCCTCACATCAACCCTGAGTCCCAGCTCCCTCCTCCTCGGAGCCCTCCTCTCAGCCCCCACACTGCCCTTTCCATTTGAAGAAAAGCAGGCAGACCAAAATCACCCTCCCTCCCTACCTAGTCTGGACCACAGTTCTGCTAATCACCCTGGCTGAGATGTTTTTCCAAGAAAAGGCACCGGAAGATGAGTCACCGGTAGCCTGGATACATGGGAGCTTGCTATCTACCTCGTCTGAAAGCTCTGCTTGCAGCTTTAGCTGGTCCTGGGAGACGGGGATATAATTGCCAGGGCCTTGAGCAGCACATCACCTCTGGTTTCCCTACAGGGGTCTGGGTAGTAGGGTCAGTGTTAACATTGGGGTTATCAGTAGGATGTGACACGTTGGAGTTAAGGTTGAGTCAGTTTCAATAAGATTCAGCCTTCGTTGCTATATCCAATGCCCAAGGAAAACCTTAGAGAGGAGAAAGGACACTTGGCTCATGGGTTCATGGGTTGCAGTTTATAGCTGGTTGTCTCCGTTGTCTTCAGGCCCCTGGTGAGGAAGGAGCATGACGGGGGACGTTAAGGTGACAGCATACGTCACATCACCTCACAGTAGCCAGGAAGCAGAAACTGGGAAGAGATGAAGGGTAGAAGCCTGATTGGCCCCTCAAGGACATGTGGGTCATTGACTTACACTGTCACACTAAACCTTACCTCCTAAGAGCTGTTCAGCCATGAGCCCCTGCGTGGATAACCTGTGGAGGAGTTTGGGTTTCTCCTCGTTATAACTTACTGAAGGTTTGTAGGGAGGTGCTGACATGACATTGCCCTTCAGAATAAGTGTTACTAGGAGAGTCACGGGCTCATAGCCAGTTATGCCAAAACCTTTGAGGTAGGAGAGCATCAGGGAAGAGGTCATAACCACAGATGGCCATGAGCAACCCTAAGGTGACCTCTGTGATCCCCTGGGTCCCTGTCTCCTCCAGGACCCCAGAACAAAGAGAGTTTCTCCTTGTGTGGCCCTCTGTCAGGGAGTGGGAGTAAGTTCCACACCATGTGGCCCAGCCTAGATTTCCAAACTCTCCCAGACTCCACCCGTAACAGGTGCTCCAGGGTTTGAGGAGCCATGGTCTTGTCTATCCCCTGCCTCCACTCCTGGTGCCAGTTCTCTGTATCGGTTTTCTCATCGTGGTCACAGACTACCTGACATAAGGAGAAAAGGATTTATTCTGCTCCCATATTTTGAGTGTTCATTCCATCATGAGTTAGCGCTGGGTTTTTGGGGTCCGCTGTGAAGTAACCAACATGTGGAAGGGAATGTGTAGAGAAGCTGGGGGTTCACTCCATGGCAACAGGAAGCTGAGTGGAGCCATAACAGGAAGGGGTTATGGCAAGACAGAGTCTGCAAGGACACACTTCCAGTGACCTATTTCCTCAGACCAGGCCTCTATCCCAGTCCTGTCGTCTTCCAAATGTCTACTCCCATTTTAGATTCATTGGTGATTTAAACTATGTGTTGGGTCCAGGTTCTCATGATCTAACCCTGGAGGTCCTTGAAGAGCCACCCAGGCATGTGTTTTACTAAGTTCTGGAATGTTCTCAGCCCCATAAAGGTGAGGATAAACATTAACTATCACATGACCCAGTCCCCTCTCCAGACCCTGCCTCTGCATATTGGAGAAGCAGGCAGCACACGAGTTCCCAGTATCACTCACTTTCCTGTTCAAACACGATAGAGTATGCTGTGCTTTAAGATTCTCTAGGACTGCAACAGAGAGGGAGCTAAAAGCTGGTTGTGCTGTGTTAGGAGGTAGAGTTTCCAGCTGGGTTATGGACAGGCTAACGTGACTTCAGGGTTCAGATCTAGTGGCGTTGGGGACAGTTTGAGACAGACTTCCCTTTCCATCCCTTTCCCTCTCTCCTTCTTAAAACTGGAATGGAAGTTTTTCATATTGAATATGACCAGGTTATTGAGAGGAAGACGAGAGGACTTTTTAACCCAGAAAAAGTATGAATTCAAGTGAGTTTTCAAATGAAAATACTGAAATATGATGTGTCTGGAGAGCTGTGCATGAAGAGAAGGCCAGAGATAACTTGTTGCTCTTGTCAAGCTTGGATGTGAGGACCTAGAGACTGAAGCAACTGTATCGTGTATTGTGTGTGTGTGTGTGTGTGTGTGTGTGTGTGTGTGATCCAGTACAATGTGCTTGCATGCATGTACATGAAAGTATGTAGTGTGTGTGTGTGTGTGTGTGTGTAGTGTATGTTTATGTTCATGGATGTACACAGGAAGGGCAGGATGCCTATGTGCATGTGTGAATGTGTAATGCAGTGTGCATGCATGAAAATGCATAGGGGCTGGGGATTTAGCTCAGTGGTAGAGCGCTTACCTAGGGAAGCGCAAGGCCCTGGGTTCGGTCCCCAGCTCCAAAAAAAAGAAAAAAAAAAAAAAAAAAAGAAAATGCATAGCAAATACAGTGTGCTTATGGGCATATGTGTGCATGAGAGTACACAGTGAGTGTGCACACATGCACATGAGTGTGTATAGTAGGCAGTGTGCCTATGTGCATGTGAGTATGTATGTGAAAATACACAGTGCAGTATGTGTCCATGGCTGTGAATAGCAAATGCAGCTTGCTGCTGTCTGTGTAGATAAATGTATGCACTGAGTGTCTGTGGCGCTCAGGCTTTTGCAAATAGGTGCTTGTAAAATGTTCCCGAGCCTGCTTTTCCCACTCTCCCTGCTTGTCTGTCACGATAAAGCCTCATTAATGTGCAGAGGGTGTTCCAGCCAGAGCCTGGATGAGTCACCGCTGAGCGGTGGACAGTGGGGGCCATGCTGGGTAAGGCCTCCCCACTGGCCTCTGTTCTCAGCCAGCTTGCTCACCCCATGCCCCCATCTACCCTGGGGCTGGGTAGTGTCAGCCTAGCTGTTCTTTGGGAGGGTGGGAAACAGACTAGCTCCAGAGGCTGTGAATGTTTTTCTCTCCCCAGACCTCACTGTTCCCAAGATCACCCTTCTCAGCAGCCCTGTGAATACCTATCTGTGTCCTCAGAGCCCAGACACCCCTGCAGGTGTCTCCCACATGTGACTCTGCATGACTCTTTATAGGGGAGCTGCCTGCCCCAACAGAATCACCATCTTTTCCCATGCAACTAGCTTGTCCTTCTGGCTCTGTCACAGAAGAACCAAGCACAGGTCTCATGAGATAGGATGAGGCAGACGCAGGCGAGTGACAGGAGGAACATCTCAGGCAGACGGAAGCACCACTCGAGGTGTCTCAGTAGACATGGGGACTGCCTGAAATGACCACATTTCTGATTTGGAGTGCAAACCCCACGGATGTGCATGACAGCACAGGACTTGCTACGGGGTGGGAGCTAGGGAGACACGTCCTGAATGGAGGCTGGGTGAACAGCCAGGCAGAGAGGGCAGTAGCTCTAGAAATGCATGGCCAGGGAGTAGAAAAAAGAGCAACTGCAAAGCCCCTCTGTCTCAGGCTTCTTCTTCAGCATTGGCTGAAGAGAACAAGGAGGGTGGACAGCTGCAGTGCTGGGCCTCTGGCCATAGGACAAGACCAGGGTCTGTTCTCAGAGAAGTAGGAAGCCAGGAGAGGACAACCAGGAAAGGATGAGGGCAATCTGAGTCACGTTCCAAGATGGGAGGCCTCTACTGGGGACCAGAGAGCAGCAGAACACCTTCCCTGTTGAAGGCGGACCCATGGCTGTTAGAAGCAGCTTCTCCATGACTCCCGGGGGAACCTTATTTGTACTTGGCAATGGCAGCAGCCGTCTGTCCTGCTCCTCAGACCATGCACTCACGGAATCCTCTCCACACACTCTGAAGACAATGGGGCTAGCCTGCTCACCAGGCAGTCCTAAGTAGCACATGCTACCTCTCCAGGGTGGTTTGCTCTGTAAGGGCTGACCTACGTGGACCTGGTGCAATGTATGTACAACTTGACAGACTGTGGTTACCGAGGAGACCTATGATCCTGTTTTGCAGAGAAGGAAAGTAAGACAGGCATGGTAAGGCACGGGGTGCTCCATCCCTCTTTGCCAAGATTAGATACCTTGATTTTGAATCACCTAGGAGACATGCTTTTGAGTACGTCTGTGAGGGAGTTTACAGAGAGGTCTGACTGAGGTAGAAGACTTGACTACCTGGGTCTGAATGTGAGTGGCACTATCCTGCTTGGAAAAGTCCTTCCTCTGTTTCATTCATAAAAAAAAAGGAGGAAGCAAGACGTCTTATAGCAGGCCCCTCTGAAATGAAATACCCTCTCCTGGAAGGAGAGGGGAGGCTCACAAAACTTGAGAAATAAATAAAACTTATAAGGCATAGGAAACTTGTGTAAGTTCTAGGAGTCATGAGACATCCTCCCAAAGTTATAAAGATTGGTAAAACTTTGCTGGGAGAGGAGACTCTCTCGGGGAGCTGTCTGCAAGTGGAACAGGGGGTTTCAGGGATGCAGCCTCCCTAGGCCACTGTCCCTGCTGGGGTGGGTGTGCTGGCCTCGCAACTGCATTTCAATCTCTCATGAACTTGTAAGGGGCCCTCACTCAGATACCTGTGGGTAGAGTGGAGAAGCCCATGGTTTATCGCACTGGAGTTAAATGTACTTATTCTTTAGTTCATCATCAGTGCCTTATGTGGGGTGAAGAGATATTTGTTTATGTTTCTCCCGGAAAAAAAACACCCAACACAGGAACATAAGCATTTACCTCTGTTCTTCCTGACTGCAGGTACGATGTAGATATTTGATTCACATTCTGGCCACCACAACTGTGATGGTGTGTGTATGCTCAGCCCAGGGAGTGGCACTATTAGGTGTGGCCTTGTTGGAGTAGGTATGCCACTGGGTGTGGGCTTTAAGACTCTGATGTTAGCTGCCTGGAAGCCAGTATTCTCCCAACAGCCTTCAGATGACGATGTAGAACTCTCAGCTATGTCTGTACTATGCCTGCCTGGATGCTGCCATGCTTCCTGTCATGATAATAACGGACCGAACCTCTGAACCTGTAAGCCAGCCCCAATTAAATGTTGTCCTTACAAGGGTTGCCTTGGTCGTGGTGTCCACAGCAGTAGAACCCTAACTAAGACAGCAAACAGCTAAAGCCCCACTGGCTGCCGTGCCTTCTCCTCCGCGAACTGTGCTCTCAAACTATGAAGCAAAATAAATACACCTTTCTTAATTTTCTCTTGTTTGTTTTTCTGCCACTGTAATAAAACTAGCAGCAACTTCGGCAAATGGGTACTGAGGAGTGGAGCCTTAAGCTTTGGACTATGGGAGATTCACCAAGGAAAGCTTCAGACACAGAGTGGAGCTGGCCCCTGAGAGAGACGGAATGTGCCACAAAAGTAGAACTGGAGGTTCAGGACCACCCTAAGTTTTCAGAGCCCAGACAATGTCACCACACATTGTAGGTGCTGGGCACGACCTGCAACCTTTGCCGTTGCCCTGCTGGCTTTCAGTGTGTGTGAATCCTGTATCTCCTTACTGCCTACCCCAACACCGCCTGCCCCTGCAGAATGAGGATGTTTCTTCGACACCACTGTATATTGGAAGCTTACGGTGTCACTTTTTATTGATCTCACAGGGCCTCCTGGGTAAGGGATTACCTTGATTCTCAGAAGGAATTTTGGACTTTTAAACTTTGTCAGGACTGTTAAAGACTACTGAGACTTTTGAGGTTAGACTGGATGCATTTTGCAATATGAGATACTCATTATTAAAACAAAACAAAACAACACGAACCCAAGGAAACCAGGAGTGGACATTGATGGCTGGAAGGTGATGTTCATGTATAAGGCTGACAGAGGGAGACTTATGATGGCTAACCTTGACTGTAAACTTGACAGGACGTAGAATCACCTAGGAGACACAACTTTCAGGTGTCAGTGAGGATGCTTCCACAGAGATTTACCTGAGGTAGGAAAATCCATCCGGAGTTCAGGAGTCTGAAAAAGAAGGTGAATGGCTCATCACTGGCCTCCTTCTTTCTATCTGCTGCCCAGACTCATACTGCCCCAGTAGAGCCTCTGTGATTGTCACACCGTCTGCACCATGATGAACTAGACTTCAAACTATGAGACAATAAACTCATTTTGCCCAGGGATTTTTCTCAGGCAAGAAAAACCACAGAACAAACAAAAGACAAAAGACAGCCAATTTTGCGAAAATCAAGCACGTGGTGTTGGTCCTCAGGTGAAAATCTGTCTGAGTACAGCCCTAGAACGGAAGAAGACAAAAGCCGAGAACAGTGGGGTCAGAGGCCAACCTGGGAACTTGAATCTGGTTTTCATCCGTTCCTGGATGTCCCATCTGCTTCCTGCCATGAATGTGCAAAAAGAAAGAAAACAAACCACTTCTCCTTTGAGGAGAGTTTGCTTTTGAAGGGCCAGAAGAGCTATTTGTAACACTTTTAACCCCTTTTATAGATCAGTTTGTTATGGAGGATGACAGAGAAAGAAATCAGGGTTTTAGGAGCAGAAGTTTTAAAGGGTTTGGGTGTGGGCTGGGGATCAGGCTCAGTAAGAGCTTGCTGTAAAAGCATGGGGGCCTGAGCTCAGAGCCCAGAATCCATCAAAACAAAAACAAAAACAAAAACAAAAACAAAAACAAAAACTGTGAATGACTCTGTGTGTGTGTGTGTGTGTGAGAGAGAGAAAGAGAGAGAGAGAGAGAGAGAGAGAGAGAGAGAGAGAGAGAGAGAGAGAGAGAAGGATTTATGAGAATAGCCTACAGGCTGTGGTCCAGCTAGTCCAACAAGGGGTGTCTACCAATGGAAGTTCCAAGAATACAGTGGTTGTTTAGTTCATGAGGCTGAAAGTCTCAGGTGGTCTTCAGTAGATGCCGGAAGAAGGAGGCTCTAACACCAGTGAAGGAACACCACTTACCAGGAACAGGCAAGAGCACGCAGGCAAAACCAGCAAGCTTCCATCTTCAATGTCCTTTCTATGAGAAAGGACACCAGTAGAAGGTGTGGCCCAGATTAAAGGTAGATCTTCCCAACTCCGAAGACAGGAATGAAAAACGGGTTTCCCCTCTTCAAATTATTTTATTAAAGGGGAAAAAAAAATCCCTCACAGGTGTGCCCAGCCAGCTGCTTGACTTTTAGTTAACTCCTGGTGCAGTCAAGTTGAAAACCAAGCATAGGCATCGAAGGGAGGAAGGATTTGTGTGTGTGGGGGGGACGGGGTGGACTTACAATTCCAGGTTATAGTCCATCCTTGCAGGAAAGTCAGAGGCAAAAGCCTGAGATAGCTACTCACACTACATGCACAAGAGCAAGGGGAGAAACAAATGCACCCTTGCTCGCTAGCCTTCTTCACTCATATATAGTACAAGGCCTGGCCTAGGGAATGGCGCCACCTAAAATGGGCTGGGCTTTCCTACATCAATCAACAGTTAAGACGACCCTCCACAAACACGTCCACAGGCCAACCTGATCTGAACAATTCGTCAGTGGAGAATCCCTTCTGAGGTGATTCTAAAATGGTGTTGGGTTGAAAATAAAAGCTAACTATCCATCTTCTCCCAGTTGGACCAATGGCTCCCGTGCCCTCCTGCTCTGCCACACTGCACCATGTTGAACTAGAGACAGAGGGATCTGAGAAGTTCACCCTTCTTCTCAGCACAGGTGAGCCAGGAAGTTGCTCCTAAGCTTTCTATTTTTGTTTTGTTTTGTTTTGTTTTATCTACTATTCACCGTCCACTCTTGCAGATATCTCTTGATGGTTTTGCTTTCGTTTGAATTTGCTCCGTTAGGTTTTAAGGACTGTAGTCACGCTTCTCCGTCCAGTTTACTGTAAAGCCTTCCTACCCTCTTTGGCTGCTTCTTGTACGTTCTCTCCTTCTGCATCTCCTCTCACCGCCATTCCTCCTCTCTTTGCTTCTTAGTTGTAACTCTCCCTGGATTTAACAGACTCAGAAAGCTGGGGACTGACACCATCCCAACTCTTCCCTACCTTCTTTACTCAACTGCCTTCATTTGTTCCCCATTATTGTGCTAAACACCCTCAGCTAAAGAGCTAAAGGCACCGGGGAGGAAAGGGTTTATTTCCTGTTACAGTTTGTACTCAGTTCAGCTCGACTGGAAATCAAGGCAGCCACTCCAGGCCTGTACCTGGGGCAAGGACTGAAGCAGAGGTCATGGAGGAGTGCTCGTTATTGGCTTGCTCCCTCTGGCTTACTCAGTTCACTTTCTAATGCAACCCAGGACTACTTAGCTCAAGCATGGCACCACTCAGAGTGGGTGAGACTCTGGTCCTTCTATCTTACAGTCAAGAAAATGTCCCAAAGGCTTTGCCAGAGGCCAATGCGATGGGGGCATTTTCTCTCTCAGACAACACTAGCTTCTGTAAAGTTGATAAGAAAACAAAACAGAACCGGAACACTGCTTCAATATTTTTTCTTTCCAGCGTAGACCTAATACTTAATCCTTATCCTTGTCCTCCCTGCTCCTTTCTCACTCCTAATCTTATTAACTAAAAGCTGAATGTGCTTTATACTATCCTTAGTTATTTATTCTTCAACTGTTATTAAAGTCAAAAGGGACGTTGTTATTAATTTCCTAGTACATCAATTGCATAGTGTAATATCAAACATCTGTGGTTGCTCTCCTAGTTAATACCCTACTTGGGGAATATTATACAGCTTACACTAGGCACCTTGAGCTCTGGTCTGAGGAATTATTTCTGAACTAAACACTCAATTCTATCACATCCAAATCCCACTTGAACACTGCAAATACATCAACTGAAAGAATATAGCTAATAAAAAAATAACAACAGATGCATAAATCCCAATGCAGTAACATAGGAAAGAGGAAAAACAAAGATTCCACCAAAATTTATTAACCCCACAATAATGGCATCTAGTGAGAGTGAGTTAAATAAAATCCCAGACTGAGAACTCGGATAACGATCATGAGTATGTTCAAAGTTTCCCCTCTCTCTGTCTGTCTCTCCGTGTCTCTGTCTCTCTGTCTTTGTCTGTCTTTATTTCTCTATGTCTGTCTGTCTGCCCCCCTCTCTCTCTCTCTCACACACACACACACACACACACACACACACACACACACACACTGTAAAATAAGGAAGGTGGCAGTTGAACATTTAAGCAAAGGTGAAATGGTAGGACAGGAGGGAGATGGGATGAGGTAGTTATGAAAACCCTTATGGAAACACACTTCTTTCTACACTAATTTAAAATATATGCTTTTTAAAAAAATTAACGAAGGTCTTCTGCGTGGATGAATCATGCTACCTTGGAAGACATGGGTTATTGAATAAAAAAAAAATCTCAGTGCCAGAAGGATACTCTCTTATGAGTTATTGGCCAAGAGCTTTCAGAAGCCCACAAAATCACACAGGCTATTTGTTGTCTTTGCTCTTGATTGCCTACCAGAACTGGATGGTAAGATCCTATGGCTGAAGACACCACACACTGTGGTTGCAGAATATAGAGAAGTCAAGCTGGAACTGTCCTGAAAATGTCCTCCCTGCTGGTTAGCCTCCAATGCCAGAAGGTGTTGACCAGGCTCTTGAGAGAAAGAAACCGTCAATTATCGTATTCTCCAGTGAGCCATGCATGGTACAAGACTGGCCTGACAGGCAAGACGTACCTACTAGTATAATTGTGACAAAATTATTATAGGGGTACCACTTTCTGATTCTACTTGAGGCCTGATTCACAGTGGAGAATCCATGCCTGCTACTGTATATCTGATCAAAAATCCCATAGCTGGGGAGGTCACAAGATTTAAGCTGGGTATTGTTGTCACATTGCCTTCTAAACATCCACGTTAACACACACAAAGATGAGGGCTGCCCTCGACCTTGGTCAGAGGAGTTTCTCCAAACGGTGGCCAGCAGATCATACAGGGACTCATAACAGGCCAAAATCTTGAGAATGGGTCACTGTTGGATGCTCCTAAATGGGACATCTGTGTCAACTCCCACCCCAGGGGAAAGACAATGGAAGAGAGGTCAGAAGTAATGTAAGAGCCTGAAAATGGAGGTGGGTGCTGTTAATTGGTGTCCTTGGTGACACGACACGGCCCCTGCATTCATGAACTCACGTCAGCTACAGTTATCCTCATTAGACCTGCCTGTGTACAATCAAGGTAACAGCATCAGTCAACGTTCCGAAGGACAGCCGTAACTGATCTCCCTGAGTGATAAAAAAGGAGCTGAGATGAAAGGGGGAGCATGCTAGGGTAATGAGGGGAGTGTGGTGGTGTCTTAGGGTTCCAAGGAACACTATGACCGAAGGGACTTGGGAGGAAAGGGTTTACTCTGCTTACACGCCCACATCCCACATCGCAGTTCATGATCAAAGGAAATCAGGGCAGGAACTCACACAGGGACCCGGAGGCAGGAGATGATGTGGAGCCGTGGAGGGTGCTGCTTACTGCCTGTTCCTTATGACTCACTCGTCCTGCTTTCTTATAGAACCCATGACCACCAGCCTAGGGCGCCACTCATAACGTTCTGGCCCCTCCCCCACTGATCGCTAATTAAGAATGCCCTACAGGCTTGCCTAGGCAAATTTTATGGAGGCATTTTCTTAATTGAGGCTTGCGCCTCGTAGATGGCTCTAGCCTGTGTCAAGTTGGCAAGGAACTAGACAGTACAGATGGGGAGCTGGGGTATGTATAATTAAGATCCATTGTACACATAACATGAAACTGTCCAAGAGACGGGAGAGTCTCTTCAAAATGAAATTAACAAAAAGTTAACCACGACAGTCCGTCCCTTGTCAGCTCGACACACAAACACACCGTAACCTTCTCGTCTTTGTTCCCGTGGCCTCCTCGCACTTGTCCATAATGCAGCCTGAATTTAAAAAAGTCTCCCAAGCCTGCGATATTCCCCCATGAATTAAAAACCCAGAACTTCTTCACTGTGAAATCCTTTTGGAATAAAGAGCAGGTTGTGGACTTTGCACATATTATAAACAGGATCACATCAGATGAATAATCACGCCGAGGCAAAGAGCCTTAGCAGAAGAGAGATCAGACTGTGCAGCTCCAGTGATCAGAATCGGGGGCTCGTGATGTAATCTGGGCTCCGGAGGGGCTGCCATCTGCAGCGTTTGGAGCCTTCCTTGTAGACATAGGCCAGCTCCATTTCACATCTGCAATTTTTATGTGGCAGAAATGCCTTAGCATCTCTCATATCCTGGGGTCTCCATAGCAACTAAGGCTTCATCTTCACCAGTGAATGGCCTTTTTAGTCCTCTCTGCAGGAATTCTAACACTTCCTCAATGTCCGTACCATTCTCAGACCACGTATGACCCCCGTGTGCCTTCAAACCCAGGATGGCATGGACGACCCTCTCATTGCCAAGGCATTTTAATATGTAATAGCCTAGCTCATTTTGAGGGTGGCTGGATGAGTTTCAGCGCTTTGGCCCGCAGGGGAAACACTTTAGACCCGATGAAGCACAGGCAGGTTTCACCCCAGAGGTGCTGATCTTTTTGGCAATCGCAGCTGTTTCTTCAGGCCATCTAATCAGCTCATACAGATTCTGAACCAAAATATCACATGAATATCCACTAGCCCGGTTAACAACAAAGTTCTAGTTCTTTTTTTTTTAATTAATCATTTTATTTGTTTACATTTCAAATGATATCCCCCTTCCCGGTTACCCCTCCACAGCCCTGTCTCCTCTCTCCTGCCTCCTCTTGCTCTATGAGGATTCTTCTCCACCCACTCACCCACTCCTGCCTAACTGCTCTAGCGTCTGCCTATGCTGGGGCATCAAAACCTCCACAGGACCAAAGGCTTTCCCTCCCTTTGATCTTACATAAATAAGACTAAGATCCTCTGCTACATATGGATCTGGAGCCATGGGTCCCTCTTGGGTGCGTGGTTTAGTGTCTGGGAGCTCTGGGTGGTCCAGTTAGTTGATTTGTTCTTACTGTGGGATTACAGTCTTCTTCAGCTCCTTCAGTCCTTCCCCTAGCTCTTCCACTGGGGTCCCCAGCTCAGTCCGATGGTTGGCTGTGAGTGTCTGCATCTGTATTGGTCAGGTGCTGGTAGAACCTGTCAGAGAACAGCTATACCAGGCTCCTGTCTGAAAGTGCTTCTTGGCATCAGCAATAGTGTCGGGGTTTGGTGTCTGCAGATGGATGGATCCCTAGGTAGGGCAGTCTCTGGATGGCCTTTCCTTCAGTCTCTGTTCCAGTTTTTGTCCCTGTTCTTCCTTTGAACAGGAACATTTCTGGGTTAAAATTTTTGAGATGTGTGGGTGTCCCCATCCCTCAACTAGGGGCCCTGCCTATCTACTGGAGGTGGTCTCTACAGATTGTACCTCCCCTTTATTGTGTATTTCTGCTAAAGTCATCCGGATGGGTCCTGGGAGTCTCTCACTTCCTTGGCATCTGGGACTTTCTAGTGGCTGCCCCCAGTTCCCCATGCCCCACTGCTACAAATTTCTACTCGATTTCTGGATCCTTTGGACTTCTCTCATGTCACTTCCAATACCTGATTCTACTCCCCCACACACACACACACACACACACACACACACACACACACACACACAAGTTTTTCCCTCCACCTTCTCCCTCCCTCCCAGGTCCCTTTAACCCACTACCTCCTGTATTTTGTTCCTCCTTCTATATAAGATTGAAGCATCCATACTTCAGTCTTCCTTCTCAAGCTCCATATGATTTATGGGTTTGTATCATGGGTATTCTGAGATTTTGGGCTAATATCCATTTATCAGTGAGTATATAACATGTGTGTTCTTTGTGTCTGGGTTACCTCACTCAGGATGATATTTTCTAGTTCCATCCAATTGCCTGAAAATTTCATGAAATCTCATTGTTTTTAATAACTGGGTAGAACTCCATTGTGTAAATGTACCACATTTTCTGCATCAATTCTTCCATTGGGACATCTGTGCTGTTTCCTGCTTCTAAATATTATTAAAATGCTGCTATGAACACAGTGGAGCATGTGTCCTGGTTGTATATTGGAGTGTCTTTCAGGTATATATATATATACCTAGGAGTGGTATAGCTGGGTCTTCAGGTAGAACTATTCCCAAGTTTCTGAGGAACTGCCAGACTGTCTTCCAAAGTGTTGTACCACCTTGCAATCCCACCAGCGATGGAGAAACGTTCCTCTTTCTCCACATCCTCGCCAGCATCTGCTGTCACCTGAGTTTTTGATCTTAGCCTGTCTGACTGCTATGAGGTGGAAACTCAGGGTCCTTTGGACTTGCATTTCCGTGATGGCTAAGGATGTTGAACATTTCTCTAGGTGCATCTCAGCAATTTGAGATTCCTCAGTTGAGAGTTCTCTGTTTAGCTCTGTGCCCCATTTTTAACAGGTTTATTTGGTTTTCTGAAGTCTAACTTCTTGAGTTATTTGTATATTTTGGATATTAGCCCTCTCTCAGATGTAGGGCTGGTAAAGATCTTTTCCCAATCTATTGGTTGCTGTTTGTCCTATTGACATTTGCCTTCCAGAAGCTTTTCAATTTTATGAGGTTCCATTTGTCAATTGTTGATCTTAGAGCCTGAGCCATTGATGCTCTGTTCAGGAAATTTTCCTCTGTGTCGATGTGTTCAAGGCTCTTTTCTACTTTTTCTTCTATTAGTTTCAGTGTATCTGGCTTTATGTGTAGGTCTTTGATCCACTTGGACTTGAGCTTTGTACAGAGAGATAAGAACAGATCGATCTGCATTCTTCTACATGCTGACCTCCAGTTAAACCAACACCATTTGTTGAAAATGCTGTCTTTTTCCCACTGGATGGTTTTAGCTCCTTTTTCAAAGATCATGTGGCCATAGGTATGTGGGGTCATTTCTGGGTCTTCAGTTCTATTCCATTGATCTACCTGTCTGTCTCTGTGCCAATACCATGTGGTTTTTATCACTATTGCTCTGTAGTACAGCTTGAGGTCAGGGATGGTGATTTCCCCCAGAAGTTCTTTTATTGTTGAGAATAAGTTTCACTATCCTGAGTTTTTTGTTATTCCAAATGAATTTGAGAATTGGTATTTATATGTCTGTGAAGAATTCAGTCGGAATTTTGATGAGGATTGCATTGAATCTGTAGATGTCTTTTGGTAAGATGGCCAGTTTTACTATGTTGATTCTGCCAATCATGAGCAGTG
Organism: Rattus rattus; assembly: GCF_011064425.1. Taxonomy (NCBI): domain Eukaryota; kingdom Metazoa; phylum Chordata; class Mammalia; order Rodentia; family Muridae; genus Rattus; species Rattus rattus. The sequence goes on along the minus strand of NC_046158.1, from coordinate 143,971,008 downwards.
GGAGATCTTTCCATCTTCTGAGATCTTCTTTGATTTCTTTCTTCATAGACTTGAAGTTCTTGTCGTCCAAATGTTTCACTTGTTCTGTCAGAGTCACACAAAAATATTTTATATTATTTGCAACTATTGTGAAGGATGTCATTTTTCTAATTTCTTTCTTTGCCCATCTTGAGTAGAGGAAGGCTACTGATCTGTTAGAGTTAATCTTATATCCAGCCACTTTTCTGAAGTTGTTTATTAGCTGTAGGAGTTCTCTGGTAGAATGTTTGGGGTCAATTATGTATACTATCATATCATCTACAAATAGTGATATTTTGAGTTCCTCCTTTCCAGTATGTATTCCTTTGAGATCTCCCCCCCCCCTCGTCTGATTGCTCTGGCCAGGACTTCAAGTACTATATTGAATAGGTAGGAGAGAGTGGGCAGCCTTATGTAGTCCCTGATTTTAGTGGGATTGCTTCAAGTTTCTCTCCATTTAGTTTGATGTTGGTTACTGGTTTGCTATATATTGCTTTTATTATGTTTAGGTATGGGTCTTGAATTCCTGATCTTGTCAAGACTTTTAACATGTTGTATTTTATCAAAGGCTTTTTCAGCGTTGTCTTAGTCAGGGTTTCTATTTCTGCACAAACATCATGACCAAGAAGCAAATTGGGGAGGAAAGGGTTTAATCAGCTTATACTTCCACATTGTTGTTCATCACCAAAGGAAGTCAGGACTGGAACTCATGCAGTGCAGGAAGCAGGAGCTGATGCAGAGACCATGGAGGGATGTTACTTACTGGTTTACTCCCCCTGGTTTGCTCAGCTTGCTTTCTTATAGAACCCAGGACTGACTACCAGCCCAGGGATGGCACCACCCTCAATGGACCTTCCCCACTTCATCAGTAATTTAGAAAATGCCTTACAGATGGATCCAGCATGGAGGCATTTCCTCAACAAGGAGGCTCTTTTCTTAGTGATAACTCCAGCTTCTGTTAAGTTGACACACAAAACCAGCCAGTACAAGCCATCTAATGAGATGATTATGAGTTTTTTTCCCCTTTGAGTTTGTTTATGTAGTAGATTATATTGATGGATTTCCATACATCAAACTATCCCTGCATCCCTGGGATGAAGTGTACTTGATCATGGTGAATGATCATTTTGATGTGTTCTTGGATTTGGTTTGTGAGAATTTTATTGAGTATTTTTGCATTGATATTCATAAAGGAAATTGGTCTGAAGTTCTCTTTCTTTGTTGGGTCTTTGTGTGGTTAGGTATCAGAGTAACTGTTGCTTCATAGAATGAATTGGGTTGTGTTCCTTCTGCTTCTATTTTGTGGAATAGTTTGAGAAGTATTGGTATTAGGTCTTCTTTGAAGGTCTGATAGAATTCTGAACTAAAACCATCTGGCCCTGTTTTTGTTTTTGTTGTTTGGTTGGGAGACTTTTAATGACTACTTCTATTTCCTTAGGGGTTATGGGACTGTTTGGATGGTTTATGTAGTACAGTCATTGTCACAGGTCTAAATTAAACAGTGCCAAGGAGATAAAGCATGCAGGAGAGAGGCTAAGGAGCAGCTGCTAATGGCAGGTGAACTCGGCCACTTAGCGAATGGGAGTGATCCTATCTGAGACCTATATTGTAAATAGCTCCCTGTAATTACAGGGAATTTGAAGAGAAAATTGAATTTATTCTTTACCATTATAGTTGCCTAATTTTGTCAGAGTTTCAACAGTGTCCTCTTAAGAGATGTAGATAAGAACGGGTACTCAGCAGAATGCAAATTTTCAATGAACCTGATAAGACCCTGGCTTTGGTGGACAAAAAAAAAATTGGATTAGCTGCCTTGGCTCTGGATTTATTTTTCATGTGTCTTGTCTAATTTCTACTTCTAATTTAACTTTGATACCTGGTGTCTGTCTAGAAAATCATCCATTTCATCTAGATTTTCCAGTTTTGTTGAGTATAAGCTTTTGTAGCAGGATATGATGATCTTTTTTTGTATTTCCTCAGTTTCTGTTATTGTTTCCCTTTTCATTTCTGTTTTGTTAGTATGAATACTCTCTCTGTTCCTTCTTATGATTTTGTCAAAGAGCAAGCTCCTGGTTTTGTTGATTCTCTGTATAGTTCTCTTTGTTTCTACTTGGTTGATTTCAGCCCTGAGTTTGATTATTTCCTGCTATCTACCTCTCTTAGGTGTATCTGCTTCTTTTGTTCTAGAGTTCTCAGATGAGCTGTTAAGCTGCTAGACTATGCTCTCTCCAGTTTCTTTTTGGAGGCATTCAGGTTTTTCCTCTTAGCACTGCTTTCACTGTGTTCCATAAGTATGGGTATGTCGTGCTTTTATTTTGATTAAATTCTAAAGAGTCTTTAATTCCTTTATATCTTCCCTGATAGTTATCCTTGAGTAGAAAGTCGTTTAGCTTCCATGTGTATGTGGGCTTTCTGTTGTTTTTGTTGTTATTGAAGACCAGCCTTTGTCTGTACTGGTCTGATAGAATACATGGGATTGAGTCAATGTTCTTGTATCTGTTGAGGCTTGTTCTGTGTCCGATTATATGGTCAGTTTTGGAAAAGGTACCATGAGGTACTGAGAAGAAGGTATATTCCTTTGTTTTAGGGTAAAATGTTCTGTAAATATCTGTTAAATCCATTTGGTTCATAACTTCTGTTAGTTTCACTGTGTCTATGTTTAGTTTCTGTTTCTATGATCTGCCCACTGGTGAGAGTAGGGTATTGAAGTCTCCCACTATTATTATATGAGATTCAATGTGTGCTTTGAGCTTTAGTAACATTTCTTTTACAAATGTGTAGTGGATTTTTCCTTTGATAAGTATGAAGCGTTCTTCCTTATATTTTTTTATAACTTTTGGTTGAAAGTCAATTTTATTGGATATTAGAATGGTGGATCATTTGTTTGGATTTTTTTCAGCCTTTTACTCTGACATAGTGTCTGTCTTTGTCACTTGGTATGTTTCCTGTATGCAACAAAATGCTGGGTCCTGTTTATGTATCCAGTCTGTTAACCTATCTTTTTATTGGGGGAACTGAGTCCATTGATGTTGAGTGATATTAAGTGATATTGTTTCTTTCTGTCATTTGTTGTTAGAGGTAGAATTATGTTTGTGTGGTTCTCATCTTTTAGGTTTGTTGGGATAAGATTAATTTCTTAGTTTTTGTTGGGAGTAGTTTGCCTCCTAGGGCTTTGGAGTTTTCCTTCTATTATCCTCTGTGGGCCTGGGTTAGTGAAAAGGTATTGTTTAAATTTGGTCTCTCCCACACTCAAACTAATAGAAGAAAAACTAGGGAAGCATCTGGAACACATGGGCACTGGAAAAAATTTCCTGAACAAAACGCCAATGGCTTATGCTCTAAGATCAAGAATCGACAAATGGGATCTCATAAAACTACAAAGCTTCTGTAAGGCAAAGGACACTGTGGTTAGAACAAAACGGCAACCAACAGATTGGGAAAAGATCTTTACCAATCCTACAACAGATAGAGGCCTTATATCCAAAATATACAAAGAACTCAAAAAGTTAGACTGCAGGGAGACAAATAACCCTATTAAAAAAATGGGGTTCAGAGCTAAACAAAGAATTCACAGCTGAGGAATGCCGAATGGCTGAGAAACACCTAAAGAAATGTTCAACATCTTTAGTCATCAGGGAAATGCAAATCAAAACAACCCTGAGATTTCACCTCACACCAGTGAGAATGGCTAAGATCAAAAACTCAGGTGACAGCAAATGCTGGCAGGAGGATCGGAGAAAAGAGGAACACTCCTCCATTGTTGGTGGGGTTGCAGACTGGTACAACCATTCTGGAAATCAGTCTGGAGGTTCCTCAGAAAATTGGACATAGAACTGCCTGAGGATCCAGCTATACCTCTCTTGGGCATATACCCAAAAGATGCCCCAACATATAAAAAAGACACGTGCTCCACTATGTTCATCACAGCCTTATTTATAATAGCCAGAAGATGGAAAGAACCCAGATGCCCTTCAACAGAGGAATGGATACAGAAAATGTGGTACATCTACACAATGGAATATTACTCAGCTATCAAAAACAATGACTTTATGAAATTCGTAGGCAAATGGTTGGAACTGGAAAATATCATCCTGAGTGAGGTAACCCAATCACAGAAAAACACACATGGTATGCACTCATTGATAAGTGGCTATTAGCCCAAATGCTTGAATTACCCTAGATGCCTAGAACACATGAAACTCAAGACGGATGATCAAAATGTGAATGCTTCACTCCTTCTTTAAAAGGGGAACAAGAATATCCTTGGCAGGGAATAGAGAGGCAAAGATTAAAACAGAGACTGAAGGAACACCCATTCAGAGCCTGCCCACATGTGGCCCATACATATACAGCCACCCAATTAGACAAGATGGATGAAGCAAAGAAGTGCAGACCGACAGGAGCCGGATGTAGATCGATCCTGAGAGACACAGCCAGAATACAGCAAATACAGAGGCGAATGCCAGCAGCAAACCACTGAACTGAGAATAGGACCCCGTTGAAGGAATCAGAGAAAGAACTGGAAGAGCTTGAAGGGCTTGAGACCCCATATGTACAACAATGCCAAGCAACCAGAGCTTCCAGGGACTAAGCCACAACCTAAAAGACTATACATGGACTGACCCTGGACTCTGACCTCATAGGTAGCAATGAATATCCTAGTAAGAGCACCAGTGGAAGGGAAGCCCTAGGTCCTGCTAAGACTGAACCCCAGTGAACTAGACTGTCGGGGAGGGCAGAAATGGGGGAGGTGGGGAGGGAACACCCATAAGGAAGGGGGGGAAGGGGATGTTTGCCCGAAACAGGGGAAAGGGAATAACACTCGAAATGTATATAAGAAATATTCAAGTTAAAAAAAAAAAAAAGAAAAAATACCTTTCAAAGCCAAGAGGGAGGGGAAAGATGACTAGATTTAATTATGTATGTGCTGCTTGTTTAAATTATTTAATGGGTACATGAACATGTATAAAATTATTCTCTAGATTTTATGTATACTTGACAATTTCTACAATAAAAGTCATAAGTGAGAAAAAAAATTGGTCTCTCCATCTATGGTAATTGAGAGTTTTGCTGGGTATAGTAATCTGGGCTGGCATTTTTGTACCCTTCTGGACTGTTTGCATTTGCCCAAGATCTTCTGGCTTTTAGAGTCTCTGTTGAGTAATTCTTTTTTTTTTTTGGCTCTTTTTTTCGGAGCTGGGGACCGAACCCAGGGCCTTGCGCTTCCTAGGCAAGCGCTCTACCACTGACCTAAATCCCCAACCCCCTGTTGAGTAATTCTTATAGGTCTGCCATTATGTGTTACTTGAACTTTTTCCCTTACTGTTTTCAATATTTTGCCTTCGTTCTGTACATTTGGTGTTTTGATTTTTATGTGACAGGAGAAATTTCTTTTCTGATCAAATCTGGTGTTCTGTAGGCTTTTTGTTTATGGGCATCTCTTTCTTTAGGTCAGAGAAGTTTTATTCTATAATTTTGTTGAAGATGTTTACTGGCCCTTTGAGTTGGGAATCTTCACTCTCTTCTATACCTATTATTCTTAGGTTCGGTCTTCTCATTGTGTCCTGGATTTCTTGAATGTTTTTGGTTAGGATCTTTTTGCTTTTTGTATTTTCTTTGACTGTTGTGTCAATGTCTTCTATGGTATCTTCTATGCCTGGGATTCTCTCTTCTATCTCTTGTATTCTGTTGATGATGCTTGCATTTATAACTCCTGATCTCTTTTCTAGGTTTTCCATCTCTAGTGTTGCCTCCCTTTGTGTTTTCTTTAATGTTTCTCTTTACATTTGTAGATCCTGGATGGTTTTGTTCAAATCCTTCACCTGTTTGATTTTTTTTTCCTGTATTTCTTTACAGGACAGGGATCAGCCTAGGAATAGTGCTGCCCGTGTGGGATGGGTCTTCTAATTAACCATCAGGTCAACCCCCTGCCCACCCCCACACACACACTGGCAAGCTCACAAGTCAACCTGATATGAACAATCCTTCCACGAGACTCTGTTCTTTGGTTTTTCAAAGTTGTGTCAAGCTGACAATCACACTCACACAAATTGCAGTTTAATGAGTTTAATGTGGGGTTGTCTTGCTTATGTTGGTTAAGGCGGGAAGATCTGTCTGTTGTGGGTGATAAACTTGCCTGGGGTGGAATCCTAGACTGCATACAAAGGAGAAAGCAAACGCGAGCATTCATCTCTCCTTTATCATCACGGACTCGACATGGTCAGCTATTCCAAGTTCCTGTTGTTGGGATTTCCTAGACAATGGGCTGTAGCCTGGAACTATGAGCCAACATAAACTCTTCCTTCCTTAAGATCCTTCATCAGGGTATTTTGACAGAGCAACAAAAAGTTAAGTGTGATGGTTGGCATAAGAATGGCTCTCATAGGTTCATATATTTGAATGTTTAGTCCCCAGTTGGTGGAACTATTTGGGAAGGATTAGAAGGTGTGTCCTTATCAGAGGAGGCATGTCACTGGGGTGAGCTTTGAGGTTTCAAAAGCCCATTCCACACCCAGTTGGTGCTCTCTGCCTCATGTTTGTGGAACAGGACATGAGATCTTAGCTACTGTTCCAGCACCAGGTATGCTTGTCTGCTGCTGTGCTCTCTATCATGATGATTGTCCTTCACCTCTGGAACTGTGAGCCCCTACTAAGGTATTTCTTCTATAAGGTGTCTTGAAGGCCATGGTTCTGTGTCATAGTATCATAGTAACAGTAAAGTAAGTAATACAGTAACACACACACACACACACACACACACACACACACACACACACCTAAATAAATCAGTAGATTTTGGCAGAGGATTAACTGCTAGCAAATGCCATATGGAGCACTGCTAAGCACTGTGGGAGTTAGTGCTCCTTCTACCCTCACCGTGCTTCTGCATCTTCCTTGTGTTCTGTGAGCCTGCTCCCTGGCCTCGTTGACCCTCCCTATATCTTTGGTTAACATCATGGTTGGTTGAAAACTTGTCGAGTTACCCCTTTGCAGCTGACCTAAGGACTCTCCGGATCAGGGATGAACCTGGGAGGCAGAGCACCTCTGGCTGGGTCATACCCTCATCTCTCTCACTTGTCTCGTTCCCTTTTTATTGTGCCACTGCCACTCTCTCCTTCTGTGCCTCTGACTCTGCTGTCTCTTCTCCTTGGCCTTCCCTCCTCTCCCCCCTCTTCTGTAATTTATCTTGTCCTTCTCTTCTTTTATCTCTCCTCTGCAAACCCTAAGGACCCTTAGCATATGAGACTAGACACTGGCCAGTGCTCCAAGTCCTTCATTACCCCGCTTCCTTCGTGAACTGATATCCCTGTGAAAGCCCATGACTCCTACTCAAGTACTTTTCTAAAGAAGGGCTCCTTAGGTCTCTCCCACTATGTGTGGGGGGCAATACACGTGTTTGTATGCATGCATAAGCAGAGGTCAGAAGAAGTGTCTCCTTTTATCGGTCTCCATATTACTTTCTTGAGATAAGATCTCCTACTGAATCTAAAGCCCGCTGTTTTGGTCAGCCTGGTTGACCAGCAAAGATTCACAGATCTCTGCACACATCAGGGTGGGGTTATAGGCTCACACAGCCGTGCCTAGCTTTACCATGGGTGCTAAGAATCTAAACTCAGGTCCTTGTACTTGCACAGCAAGAACTCGGAGCCACCGAGCCATCTTCCCAGCCCCCATATACTTTATTGTCTAATAAATTTTTATGCAGCCTTTGGAACACAGGTATATGAATTAGGTGTACAAATCATACACTGATATAAATCATGAAGAAATTCATTTAAAAACAGTTCTTTGATATACACATAATTTTACCATTTATTAAAGATGAAAGCAAATTTGCATGCTAATGAGATGGACTCGCTTGTTCATTTTTACATAAAGAATTAAATCTTGGCTGAATATTTAATAGTGCAGGATGTCGAGCATCTTCAATGTTTTTCAGAGTTGCTCAATATTTTGATTTTATAGTCATCAATGCCGAGAATAGCACTTTGCATAAATACATAGTACAAAATGGTAGAAGTATGTTTAGGGCCATTTCAGAAATTGTTGGAAATTATGTCCTAATCCCAAGCCAGAATCCATTTAATGACTCTTTTCTAAATGCAACTCAAGTCTGAAACTCAAACAGCAATTTTTAAAGTCAAACATTCTAACACACTAAAACCCAAATATATACTAATTTGATATTTACATGCGGGGGAGAGGCAGTGGGAAATAAGAAAAGTCTTTGTTTTCTGTAATTAAACAGTTCTGTTACTGTGAGAGGCGAGAGCTTTACATGAGCAATCAGAACACTGAGATCCAGAGCAGAAGGGAAACCCAGCCTGGAAACACTTGCTGCACAAACCTCAGGACCTGAACTCTGTCCCCATCCCCACGCACAGGTCTCAATGTCGTCCCAATGACACACACTTGTAATCACAGTGCTGGGGGACAGACAGATCTCTGGAGTTCATTAGCCAGGCAGCGTACCACTCTGGGAGTCCTACACCTCAGGGAGACTTGGGCTCAAGAAACAACGTTGATGATTCCTCAGGAATGACATCCAAGACTGACACCCCAGCCCTACTTCTCCGACATACGTACAACCTACCCCAACAGATCATTCCATTTTATAACAGTCTAGAATCTGAGCTGATGGGGGCTAATGGGTTTTATTGAATGATATAATGAACAAATATTGCCAAGTGGTCAGGATCAAGACTTCAGTGATTAGCACGGTGCAATATGGGTGAACACTGCAAAACAAACAAACAAACAAACAAACAAACAAACAAAAAACAAAAAAAAAACCCTTAGATTTATGACACGTTTTATTACTGGTGCTTGTGTGTGTGTGTGTGTGTGTGTCCAGCACTTTCTGCTTCATGACCTTAGTGTAAGAAACTGAGTTCTAGAAGAATCTGTTGCAAGAACCAGAGAGACGGAAGGCAGTGCCCAGAGGCAATGGGATGGCTCTGACTTGTTGTCTCTTTGCTACTATAGGTTGAATACCAACTCCCTAACTCAGGGTTCAGTTTCTTGGAAGGAATTCAGATGCATCCCCAGATGTTCTGCAGACCGGGGGAGGGGGCAAGTTAGCAGTCAAGTGACTTAACAAATGGAAATGGGCTAGATATCCAGTGTGTTAGAGGCACTGGTGGTGGAGAGCGAGGTATTTTAAAGACTCCTTAGGAGGTGTTCTACTCAGCTTTAACTGTCAACTTGACAGCCTAGAGTCACCCGAGAATGTCTACTGAGAAATTGCCAAAATAGGATCGGCGTGTGAGCACATTTGTCGGGGATTGTCTTAATAGTGAATAGATGAAGAGGATCCAGCCCACTGTGGGCGGTACAATCCCTAGGCAGGTACTTCTCAGATGCATAGGAAAGCTGGCTAAATCTAAGTTTGGGAGTAAGCTGGGAAGCAATTTCTTTATCCTTCCTACCTCCAAGTTCCTACTAGAGTTCCCTCCCTGATTCTTCTCAGGGTTGGACGGGGACCTGGAAATGTGAGCCAAGTCGCATTTGGTCAGATGGTTGTTGTCTGTGTTTTGTTTTTAATTAAGGAAATGGAAAGGCAATTAGAACAGAAAGAGATAACTCGGGGCATGGGGTTTGGCTGTGACTTCCTATGCCTTTGAACTGTTTCAGTGGAGGGTTGTGGAAGTATTTGGAACTTTAGGCTGAAACTTCTCTCAGATCTTAACGGGCCATGGTTGTGGAAGCTTAGAAGGCAGTGACGCTTAGAGTAATGTGCTGTGCAATGAGGCGGCTTGGCCTGTGAGCCTCCACAGGGGAGCTAAGACTCTACCAGGATTCAGGGTACAGAATGTTTATGTGGCACTTTGGATTAAAAATTCGTGTGTGCTGATTGCCTGGGCCTAAAGAGATGACTTGGATTGGCACACCACTGAAGCGAGACCTTCTGTGTTTCACTGAGACGATGGGAAAGTCTTTCCTCAATGTCAGCACACAGACGCTGTGCTCTGGCGGGGAACAAGGCTACATCTAAGGCTCGCAGCCTACCTGACAGTGCGTAAGAGTCTCCATGTGGCACTCGTTCTGAAGATATGACAGCTGAAGAGGTGAAGGGGCTCTAAGTGGAGGCTGAGGCTTGGCACCCCATGGAGAGGTCAGAGGGTCTATTGGTGAAGGTGCAGTCCCAACTGCAATGGAGAGCTCAGGAGATTGGAAATGCCGATACCAAGGGTAGTCCGTCAAGGATAGAAGCCAGTGTGAAGTGGAGAGAGTCTGACTCTGAGACAAGCTGTGTGTTTTGTGGGTGGCAGAACTGCGGGAGTGAGACTGCCTAAGCCTTTTGAAGCCAGAAGATCACGAGTTAGTTCCAGATACTGGACAGGGAGCTATAGGATGTGGGTTCACACTGCTGAAGTTTGGCTTGGCTCTCATCAGAGTGTTTCCATGCCCCGGTTCTTCTCTCTTAAAACAAGAGAGTGTATGGATTGTTTTTATATTTTACGGGAACTGCTATTAAGGGACTTTGGACTTTTAAAGAGACATTGAACTTTTAGAGGGCTGGAACTGTTAAAGACTGAGAGGCCTTTGGAAAGGAGATTTTAAAGGTTTTAAGTCTACGGATGTGAGCGCGTGCACGCATGTATGTATATGCACCACACGCATGCTTGGTATCTCAGAGGCCAGAAGATGGGCCATTGGATCCCTTCTGACTAGAGCTGTAGATGGTTTTGAGCTGTCATGTGGGTGCTGAGAACTAAACCCAGGTCATTTGTAAGAGCAGTCGGTGACCTTAACCTCTGAGTCATCTCTTCATCTCCACTCTGTAGGACATTTAAAGTTCTACTGTGCTTTGTGTTGTAATGTTAACACACTGTCTTGGGGACAAGGAGTTGAAAGGTCATGATTTAAAGTAATGTGTGTGTGTGTGTGTTGTGCTTGTACGCCTGTGTGTGCGTGTGTGTGTGTGTGAAGTGGTCAAGGGGTGGTATGGCTTAGTTGACTTTAACTGTCAACTTGACACAGCCTAGAGTCACAGGAGAGGAGAGTCTCAACCAGAGATTGTTGAGATTGGATTGGCTCACAAGCTTGTTTATAAGGAGAGGTCCCAGCCCACTGTGGGTGGCACTCTCCCTAGGCCAGTGGTCTTGAGCCATATAAGAAAGTTAGCTAAGCATGCACCAGCAAGTAGCATTTCTCTACAGCTCCTGCTCGCTCAGTGATGGAATGTGACCTGGAAGTATAAGAAAAACAAATATTTCATTCCTCTAAAGTGTTTTTGGCTGTGGTGTTTGTCTCAGGACTAGAAAACAAACTGAAACAGGAGGAGCGTGAAAGTTGGGGAGGATTCGTTGGTGAAGACTCGGGTTCAAATGCATCCTTTACTTCATCAAGCCCTACTCAGTTACAAAACACATGCCAAAGCAACTTAAAGAAAGAAGAGTTTATTTCGGCTTATGGTTCCAGGATACAGTCCATCGTGGCTGGAAAATCATGGCGGTGGGAGCCCGAAGAAGCTGGTCACGCTGTGTCTGCGGTCAGGACACTGATGGAGACGTGGCTGCTGCTTGACTCACTGTCTCCTTTCTATTCAGTCTGAGACCCCCAACCCATGAGATGGTGCTGCCCACATTCAGGATGACTCTTCCTACCCCAGCCAGCCACATCTAGACAATCCCTCCTCGACTCCCTCAGAGATGACAACTAGGATTAACTGTCACCATCCTCTTCCACTCCCCGATCCTCTTTCCTGATTCACTGAAGGGAGATCTACCATCATGAAAGTGACCCAAGACATCCTTTGAGCGCCTGGTGCCGTGCCTGGCCTGAACTCAGGGTGTGTGTGTGTGTGTGTGTGTGTGTGTGTGTGTGTGTGTGTGTGTGTGTGTGTGATCTTCATGATCTGTGTGGTGCTCCTATGGAAAGTGGACTAGCTGAGGGGAGACCCTGAGAGTCCTAAGAAGGTTCCCCTTAGGAAGATGCAGGGTGTCATTCTGGAAGGCACGGTGTCAGTGAGAGGAGTTGCAGGGTATTGCTACCCAGTGAGCGTGTGGACCTGGTGATATCCAACGGGCACCTCAATTGAGAGGCTGTGCTTATCCCTTCCCTTTGGATCCATCTGCTTCAGAGGCCGGGATTCTGAGCCTGGACTCCATCACAGAAGCAGGGGCAAAGGCAGGAGTCTCTACAAGGAGCAGCCTTATCAACCTGTTCCTGGTCTTCCTGCTGGGGACACCCAAGTCACAGAAGTGGTGGGTGGAGTACATTCTGTCCAGGAACTCCAGGGTCTCTGGAAGTTTCACCCCCTCCCAAATTCCTCCAGCTTTCTGTCCTGATGGTATTGTATACTGGGGACGGGTGTTGGGGTGGGGTGTCGTGAGATATTGTTTCCCCCAAGAATTCAAACAATGATGAAATATTTGGTGATCTAGTTTCCATAAGACCTACTCCGCAGAAAACCCATCATCCTTGAGGGTCAGCATATAGAACTTGTTTATCATTTAAAATAAAACAGACTCTCCAGCCCCCTTCCTCTCTTGCCTCTGTTCCCTCCTGGCTGGGATCCTGCCCTATAAATGGGTGAGTGTTGTTACCTCCAAGACACCATTCACTGTGTTTAAACTGGAAACTGTCATTCACTCCCTTGGCTTGACCATGCTCCCATAGGCCCTCTGTAGCCCCTGATGCTGCTTACCTCATCCTCCTGTACCCCTGGACCTCTAAGCAAGTGATCTATGCTGTCTCCTCCCAAGCACCTGCCCTCTCCTGCTCTAGAGAGGACTGAGAAAAATACAAGGGCCTCTCATCGCAAGGAGAGCTCCCAGGATGAGAAGGGCTTTGCCTAGCCATTCTCATCTGCCCACAGCTGGGGCTCTGAGCTTGCCCTGCAGGGGTGGGGGAGGGGAGGATGCACCTCCCACCCTTGGCGTGTACTGCTTGTAGTTTTCCTCATCGCACCCCCATTTAGAGGGGAAGAAGCTGAGAGACCAGGTGTCACACTCCTAGCTTAGCCGTGTGACTCTCTGTAGGACATGTCACCAATTCTGGCCCCCAAGAAGCCTGGCTTTTAACTCCATGGGAGCATCCTAGCAACATCCCCCAGTAACCATGTAAGACTGTGTCAGCTCAGGGCTGGCTGTTGTGGCGTGCTTTAGCTATCCTGAAGGCTATGTTTGTTCAGATGTTACATTTTTCACGGGGGGGTGCACGTTGGGGGGATTCAAATTTCTTAGCTTTGAGCAATAAAAGAGGGGGTGCGGAAGGAAAGAGAGAGAAGACACCATGTGGCAAATCCAGCATCCAACCCAATGTACTTCTCTCTGGGCCTCTCCCAGCTCCAGAAGCCCCCTCCCCAGCTGTGACATCACCATTCAGTCCCTGCAGATGACAGCTCTGTGATCCATCACCAGCCATCGGCTTCCCTGCTGCCCCAGACAGGAGAGCCTGGAGCTGGCCCCACTGGGCTGGGAGGCACCTGCACCTGCCCATCACAGCCCACGAAGGGTTGTCAGCATTTGTCCATGTTGGCTTCCCCACCCCCAACACACACACCCTCTAATCCCCCACCATCTCAAGATGTGACATCTTCCCATCCAGGCCTGGAGTTTCTAGCCAGTCAGACAGCCTCCCTCCCAGAGACTCGGCAGTGAGATTGAGATCTGATGAGATAAAGCCGTGGGCGTCTGTGACTCGGATCATGGTTCAGGCAGTGATGAAAGGCTGTTTGCTCAATAGATACCCGGAGCGAATTCAAGCCAGGGCCCGAGAGCTTCCGAGAAGTATCTCTGCTTCAGCCTCTTGAAAATTTGGGGCAAAGTCTAAACACTTGTCAGTCTTATCACTTCCCTGAGAAGGGTGTGTTTTGTAGTGTGACAGGGAACCATTTCCCAAGATAGAGATACCCTGGCTACTTCGGGGGCTTGACACCGGCACCTTCATCCTTTGGGTCTATACTGTAAACACTGAATTCCAGCCCCATTTTCAAGAGGGGAGAAGCAGATGAGAGGTTTATGGAGGTAGAAAAGAAAGGAATCGTGAGTTTTTGTGGCCTCTTATTTCCTAGAGTGTGTGGGGAGAGGAGGTAAGCAGAGAGAAACCAATGGAGTATCAGATGGTCCTTAAAAAAAAAAAAAAATTAAAAGGGCTCTTTTCTGTCTCCACCATGGGACAATGGCCTCCCCAGACAGCAGCCCCACAGGCCCCTTCAAAAGGGCACAATTACCCCCGTGGCGTCTGTCGGTTCTGCTTGACTTGGAGAAATGGCTCCCTCCTCGGAGTTCCTAAAACATTTATCATCCGAGCCATTCCCCGGGCAATTAATCAGGTGCTGCCTTGACTATGCGAATGTTGTATCGAGCGCCATTTAACCCTTATCAGCAGTGGGACTGTGGACAGCTTGTCTTTCTGACTCGGCGGGAGCTTCTAGAAGGCCAGGCAGAGGTCCACCCCTCTCTGTGTCCGATGCTCGCTCCCTGAAGATGCTTACTCTCGTCACCAAGGGAGAGTCTGTCTGTCCCCCGAGAGGCAGCATTTGTATTCAGGATGCTTAACGTAGGACTGAGACCCATAGGGCTCACAAAGAGGCCATCTGCACTGGATTCCTTATGAAGACTGTTACTGGCTTGTTTGAACATGACTGAGTGTGTGTGTGTGTGTGTGTGTGTGTGTGAGAGAGAGAGAGAGAGAGAGAGAGAGAGAGAGAGAGAGAGAGAGAGAGAGAGAGAGAGAGAGAGAGAGAGGAACACAGAAGGCATCTCAGAGTCCAGACAAAGTCCATGGCGTTACAAGCAGTTGTGAGCTCCATGGCATGGGTTGAGGAACAAGGAACCTAATCACTGCTCCATCTCCAGCCCTGTTTTTTTTTTTTATTTTATTTTTTTTTTGAGGAGCTGGGGTAACAAGGGCCTTAATCCAGGTGCTCCATCTCTCCAGCCCTGTTTTAAAACTGTTAATGATTACCATGGGAGGGGGATACAGGCCGTGTTCTGTGCGCAGAGGTTTGAGGGCCACTTTATTTGGTCAATCTGTCCTTCTACTCCCAGAAACTGAGCTCAGCTCATCAACCTGGGATCTATCGTGCCCTGGGCAGCAAGAGCCTTGCTGAGCCACCTCTCTGCTCCCCTCCCCCGAGAATGAGCATCCCTGGGTGCCAGGCCTTGTGCTCTGCAGACACCCCTCAGAGCAGCAGTCACACCTTTTCCTGAAACCTATCTGGAAGCACCAGAGAGGCTCTGGTTCTGTTCTCTATTGCTAGATACCCTTGTTCCCCATGTGGCGAGCTGTCTGCTTCAAAGGCCCTCCAGCTGTGTCACAGACCTCTCAGTCTGGGTGAAGGAAGCTGTTTTGATCTCAAGTGCGGCTGGTGTGTGGCTTTCAAAGGACAGAGGTTTTGTAGATAGACATCTCCCGCAGTCTCCACAGAAGTAAAGAAGGAGGGTCTGCCAGCCGGGAATGTGGTGGGGGCTCCACAGTATGGAGCGGGAACTAGGAGAGGCCCATACCTCAGGAAAATGTAGTCTGTGACTCAGCAATTCATTTCCCCAGTCCGAGGATGGAAAGGGAGTTCGGGCAGACCCAGTGAGGATCCAGGTAGCACTCGGTTTGTTTATGGGATGGAGGCTGCAGCCTTCCAGATAAGCCAGCCGCTGCTGGGCCATCAGTTGTCCTAGAACTGTGCCAATCCATCACCTGCGTGCAGAGGCTCCCACTTCCTGTATGAAGCGTGAGGGGAGCTGGGGAGAGCTGCCATGGTCCCCCAGGTGAAGTGGCAGGCAGTGGTGATGGAGGAGGGAGGGAGATGCCTCTCTTAGAGACCTTTCTCGACTGAACTTGCCCTTGGCTGGTTCCCTCTGTACCCCAAGACCCCGGGCACCCCTCCCCCTATATCAAGGTTTTCCATTTACGGGTGTATTACCCTGTGTGCTGGTGAGCACCATAAGAGTAGAGCCTGAAATGTAGCAGAGCGCGGGTGGGCCGTGAATCACCGTGCCCCTGTCAGTGCTGAGAAGCTTTATAGAAACCCCACTTTGGAGCTTTCTTACAGCCAGCTAGACCCTGGGAGTAGAGGAGATGTTGATCTTTCCTAGGCTGCAGATCATCCCATTCCAATGTGAGCATTCAAACCATGCCTCACTCCTGCCTGAGCTTTATGACTCTCCTGGGGTCCATTCGACAGCCCACTTCTCAGCCAAAGCCTGATTTGGGGGCAGCTGAGACCAGCCCCAGGCCCCAGAAGGAAAGAAACCTACATCTCCCCAAGGGCCACCAGCCAGGGACAATGGATCTGCTGTCAGCCAGTAGCGAGTATTACAAAAACCTAAGAACATTATCCTGGCCCTGGTGAGACGTTTAGGAAATAAAACAGATTTTAAAAACACACATACACATGAAAAATGAAGTGGGAAACGTGGCTGATGGGGAGGGGACTCCAAGGTGACCTCACCTCAGTCTGGCCCTGCAAGAAGAGAGAACAATGTGAGGCCATTCTGGAGACCCCAGGCTATGGGCAGACCTTCAGGGGAGCTTACCCCAGTCAGGATGAGGTCAGCCCAGCAGCGCCTCACAAGGCATTTAGACATGAGCCATCTTCACCGTCAATGCGATGGCACCTTAGAACTTCAAGCACACTCTTTTCATGACAGATGTTTCCGGAAAGGTTTAGCCGAGGTAGGAAGATCCACCCTGAATGGGGTCAGCACCACTCTGTGGGCCTTGCTCCTGGATAAAAAAAGAGGAAGTAAGAGGAACCTCAGCCTGGCCTCTCTCTGCTTCACAATGGTGGTTGGAGTGTGTCCAGCTGCCCCACATCGTGCTGCTGCTGTGCCTTCTGCAGAGGGTGAGGCTGTGCCCTTAAACAGTGAGCTGAGACAACCCTTTCCTTCCTTAAGTCTCTTGGTCAGGTGTTTGTCCTAGCAAGGAGAAAGGTTAACTAATACAATAACCTTATTTGGAAATAGGTTCTTGGCGGATGTGGTTGATTAAGGATCTTCAGATAATCCTGGAGTTATGGGGTCCCAATATCCAAGAAGGCAGGATCCTTGTGAGAAGAGTGGAGTCTTGTGACGACAGAACAGACTCTAGAGTAATGCATTACCAGCCCAGGGATGCTAAGAGCCACTAGAGACGGGCTGAGGCAGAAGGGAGCCTCCCCTGCAGCCTTTGAGCACAGCCACACACCCAGACGTCATACCTCTGGTCCAGAACTGATCGTGGTCTCATGTGCACCCCTGACTATGCTGTCCCATGTCAAAGGAGCAGTATTTCTCAGTTGCTCCCAAGATTGCTGGCTCCAAGGTGGCCACCCCATACTTGACTACGCTGCTCACCTGAAGAAGCTGAGGCCCACGGGATGGATATGTGGGTGGTGCAGAAGTCAGATTCAACAGCGACACAAGCTTGTGCCGGAGACGCAAGTCACCATGCAGCTCTCTATGGAGGAAGAGGTGAGAGCATCCAGAACTTGACCAGTGCTCCTCAGAGTGCTGGTTTCTAAGGGCAGTGGGAATGAGAGGCTGACTTACACCCAGAGCCTCCTAGAAAAACACTGGAGCCTCATCCATCCGTCAGTCCACAGACACGCTTATCCGGAGCTGCTTAGTGAGGTATCTGAAAGATGAGCAGGCCAGGCCAGCTTATGCCTTACAAGAGATACGCATAAAGAGATGAGGCGCCAGGAGATCTCCTGAGGAGATCTGCTGAGGACATGGCCAGAGTCACCTCTGAGGAGGCTGGGACCTGGGCAATGAGGAGTAATGTCCCAGGCAGAATGGGCAAAGTGTGTTAAAGGCCGTGTGCAGAACAACTTGGCTAACTCTGGAGACACTCGTTTCTATTTATTTATTTATTTATTTATTTATTTATTTATTTATTTATTTATTTATTTTTGTTTGTTTGGTCTTAAGGCAGGGCCTCTCCCTGCGTATTTCTGGAGCTCACTCTGTAGACCAGGCTGGACTCAAACTCACAGACATCAGCCTGCCTCTGCCTCCCGAATGCTGGGATCAAAACTCACATCCCCATGTTTAGCATTTCAGAGGTGTGGAGGCCATAGTGGCTGGATAACAGGAAGGCCTGGTGGGCCCCTGGGAGGAGCAGGATTGATCACTTGCTATTTAGCTGAGGACAAATGCCCTAGAGAGGAAAGGCCTTCACCGGCTTCTGGAAGTCTCTCATGACTACCCTTGTAGAGGTCACTATTAGCTCTGAGGAGCTGGGTTTCTGTAACAGCTCCCTTAGGCTCAGGGAATCTTCCTGGGGAAGTGAGGAACAGCTGATGAGCAGAGGATTGGGGTCATCCTTCACAGAGGAAACCTTGTTCTTCCCAAATGCTAACCCAGTGACATACACGATGGGCACTTAAAGATACTTGTTATTGGACCGGTTCTCTATTCTGCTGGTATCGTAGAGGCTGGGTGAGGAGAGAGAGGAGGTGTGGAAGCCTGTGACTGCTTCGTAACAGATGAAATGGCCCTCAGAGCAAGGCCAACCATTGCACAAATCAAAGCAAAGGAAATTGCTTTATATGCATGGTACCAGGGCTGGTGCTAGCACGGCTCTGCCCAGGAAAGAACCTTTCTTTTGGGAGATGGGGCCTGAGATAGGGTTTGCTGTAGCCCAGGCTGAGCTCAAGTTCCTATGTAGCCAGGGCTTAAGGTGAATTATTTCTCCATTGCCGTGAGAGGATGCTGTGACCAAGGCAACTTAGAGAAGAACAAATTCATCTGGGGCTGATGGTTCCAGAGATTTTGAGTCCATGATGATGGGGCAGAAGTAGCAGGAAGCACGTGCCTGGGGCAGCAGCTGAGAGCTCACATCTGGAATAGCAAGCAGGAAGCAGTGAGTGCACCAAAGCCCACCCCCAATGACACACAACCTCCCACAAGGCCACACCTCTGATCCAAAACAGTTCTACCAACTGGGGGCCATACTTTCAAACATATGAATCTGTGGGGGGCCATTTTCACCCAAACCACTACAATTTCCTTCTCCTTTGTCCATCTTTCAGGCTCCGGTGTAACAGATACACAACAGCTTTGTGTTATTTTTGAGACAGTCTAGCCTCGAAGTCCAGGGTAGCCTGGAACTAACTATCCAGACCTCAAATTTGGGGCAAACTTCCTGTCTCCGTTTTCTGAGTGCTGGGATTATAGGCATAAACCACCAGGACCTTCCCTTTACCCCAGGGAGGAGATTAAGCTTAGGTCTCCTCCTAAAAGGCAAGCACTCTATCGCTTAGCTCTGCCTCAGCCTTGGCTTGTCTCTTTTAGATTCATGAACGTTTTCCTGAAGACCTTGCTGGCCTCCCTCGAAGGAGGGCTCAGAGCTCCCACCTCCCAGTGTGCTTAGTTCCTGATGCATAGGGAACAAAGTTTATGTCAGCTTTACTGGCCCAGGTTGCATCGCAGCAGATAAGTCAAGGCAAGAAGAAATTGAAGCTTCCCGTCAAATCACATCCATATGTAGCCCCAGAAAGAAGTTAACTCACTCATGACTCTGCCCAGATCGCTTTTTCCTTATTTTATCCTCAAAGCCAGGGGAATGGTGCCACCCACAATGGGCAGATCATCCTGCTTCAATTGTACCCAGTACAAATTCCCTCACAGACATGCCCATAAACTAACCTGATTCAGATGATCCCTCATAGACATCTTCTCTCTAGGTGATTCTAGATCAGGTCAAGTTAACAATTAAGACTAACCACATTTCTCCACCTCTTGTCAGCTTGATACACAAACATACCATATCCTTTTAAGCCATAACTTTTCAACTCTTGTTCTCAATGCTTTCAATAATATATATACATATATATATATGTATATATATGTATATATAATATATCTCCTTTAAAATATATAACCATAATACAATCTAACCTTTAAAGTTCCAATAAGTAACAATTTCAAATTGTTGGAAAGTCCAAACTTAAACAAACAGGTTACATACACCTATCATATAATGGCACTGAGAAAACATCCTGTTCCTATAGGCTCACAGATTTAAATGCTTGGTCACCAGGGAGTGGCTCTATTTGAAAGTATTAGGAGGTGTGGCCTTGCTGGAGGAAGTGTGTCACTGGAGGCGAGCTTTTAGGTTTCCAAATGCCCAAGCCAGACCCATGTCTCTCTCACTTCCTGATGCCTGCAGATCTGGATGTAGAATTCTCAGTTCCCTCTCCAGGATCACGTCTGCCTGTGTGCCACCATGCTTCCAGCCTTGATAATAACAGACTAAACCTCTGAAACCGTAAGTAAGCCCCCAGTTAAATGCTTTCTTTTATAAGAGTGGCTGTGGCCATGGTGTTTCTTTGCAGCAATAAAACACTAAGACAGGAAGTATTGGGGAACTGGAAGTGAACAACAGGGAAACATAACTCTTGCGGTTCCATATCCAGCATCTTGGACTGGTAACGAAATCTTCTGGGCTCCTGAGGCCTTGGATAGCCCCATCCCAGTTCTGCCACTGCACACACAATGAGTCTTTTAGATATCAGCTGTCTCTACTTCACATCTTTGGTTCTTCTTAGCAGACATCCCATAATCTTGGCAACTCCAATATCCTGAGGTCTCTATCACAGCTGAGGCTTCACCCTCACAGCTTCACACAGCGGCTTTGGGGGGCCTGTTTGCAAGGACTCCAACCGTACCAGATAGTACCTGGCCTTGGATGAGCTATACAAATCCCCTCAGTCTTCCATCTTTGTCTTAAAACTCAGTGCTACGTGGACAATGCTTATGTCATTGACAAGTCCTGCTGCCAAGCTGAGGTGTATCCCTTCCCCCTTGAACCACAACTACATTAACCTCTACGTGCTGACCTTGAGAAAACAGCTTCACATTGTCCCGGTGAAGAACAGGGAGCGTCTTCACAATGGTGCAGGTCTGTCTATTGATGGCAGCTGCCTCTTCAGCAGCACCCCGAGTACCATCTTGCCTTGAAATTTTCCCTGGCAAACAAATCACTTGAACATCTTCAGACTTAAGCCTCCTGAAGCTCTCAGGACACAACAAAATGCAGCCAGAATCTTCGGCAAAATGTCACACAAATGCCTGTAGCCTAATCCCCTTCTCAAGTCCCTGTTCCCCTCTGAGACTTATGAGTTGAGCTTCCATTGTTCATGTCTCTCTCGGTGTTCTCTTTCAAGCTTCCATATGAACACCCCCATGAAGCTTTTCTAGCCCTGAGTTCCAAACTCTTCCACTCCTCCCCCATCCCAAATTCCAAGGGCTTAACTACCACATGGCTAGATTTATCACAGCACTATGCCTCTCTTCTTTGTACCAGTTTCACCTCTGTCACCATTAAAATCCTCTGACAGAAGCAATTTAAGAGAGAACAGGTTCAACTTAGCTCATGGTCCTAGGCTATAGTCTACCATTGAAGGGAAGTCAGGGCAGGAGGGACTTAAAACAGCTGCTCATGTTCCATCCACACACAAAAGCAGAAAGAAACTGACGAATGCTTGTCTGTTCTCTACTCACTTTTTACATTCTGTGTACTAGACTGAGACTCAGGGAATGGTGCCACCCTCAGTGGGCAGGTCTGCTCATTTCAATGAACACAATCAAGACAATCCCATTCTAGACGTGCCCAAAGGCCAAACCAACCTAGACTCTCCGTGAGACTCTCCTCCCCAGTGATTCTTGGTTGTGTCAAGAATTAACATCATACAGTAGAGTAGGAAAAGGTAAATCCTGGTGCCCTGGATGCATGCCCATAGCCATTGGTACAAAAGCCCTCCTTTGTGTGTCCAAATGTGCAGAGTTTCAGCTTTCTCCTCAGAATGGAAAGTTCCCTGCCCGCCAATGCACACATGTGGGCTTGATTTACTTGCCTGCTTGTTGGCTAGGATTCCTCTGGTTACTGTGAATTCTTTCCTCCTCTCCAAGTGAACAGTCACAGGGAGGTCTCCCAGGGGATCTTCTCCAACGTTGTCCCTGGTGGAACCTGATATGGAAATGCCAGAAGCCCTGTGTCTCCCAAAGTGTCTACGTCTTTCTCCTATACAGCATCCCACAGGGGACACAGAGTCAAGTGTTTCCAAGTCCTTCCTGCTGTCACCACCTGTCTAGGTGATCAAAGATGTCCCAGGGAGAACAAAAGCCATGGCCTTGCAGGGAGTGGGTCTCAGTGGTCAATGGGTCCAGTGACATGTTTCCCACACTGTGGAGCTTCCAACCTTGAGATGACAAAAGCTTCTTATGGGGTTCAGGAAGCTGACAACAGCAGGATACTCATCTTGTCGGCAGCGTGGTTTTGCCTCCAGAGTTCATCTGCAACATCTGGAGCCTTAGAGACTATGCAGATCATGCTAGAGATCCAATAGTCAAGGGTTGGGATGCTGCTGTAATCTTTTTTTTTTTTCTCAGAGCTGAGGACCGAACCCAGGGCCTTGTGCTTGCTAGGCAAGCACTCTACCACTGAGCTAAATACCCAACCCCTGCTGTAATCTTAAGAGTCACCAGCCCATGCTCTGGGACAGCCTGAACTACAGAGATGCTCTCCAGCCTGCTTTCTCCCCAGATATCCCTCATTGAATTCCTCTGGGCTCCAGAAATGTCCACACCCACCCACAGTACAAACTAGCCAAAGGATCTATGAGAGAAAAAACATTCTCAAAGCACCATTACCTTCCTTGGATCCCTCCTTCCTCACCTAAAGTCCTATTTTTATCCCTCCATGTGTAGCCTGGTGTGCCTTAAAAACAAAATGGAATTGCGAAAGAATACACAGTATTTCCTGCCATCACTCCAGTGGAGCAGAGAAGTCACTTGACAATGCACCAGTCAGAGACAAAATGCATATCAAGGTGGGTAGAAAGGAACAAGGGAAGGAGGAGGGGGAAAGGCGGGACAAGAGAAGTCTCTGCTGAGTCTTCTGTGCTGGCCTCCATGGTTGGCTCACCCAGGTCTGTCTAGACATTCTGTAGAGTTTTCTGAGAATGGCTTTGCAGTCTTTCCATCTGGAGAAGCAGTGTGGGCAATCGATCACAGGGATGTGGAAAGGAGACCACCCAGCCGATGGGAGCCTACCAGCCAAGCTCTGCAAAGAAAGTCTGCCCCAGAACACCGCAGCTGGGAAGGCCCGAGTTCCTGCTTCTGTCTACCTCAGAGGCTGAGGCCTGCGAGGCGGCTCAGTGGACAAAGGTGCTTGCTGCTGAGTTTGAGTTTGATGCTTGGGACCCACGTGGTGGAAGGAGAGAACTGACCACACAAGGTGTCCTCTGATCTCCACACTTGTAGGAACTGGCACAAGCCAGATTGTACTTACCACAGGCAAGTTGCCCCGATGGACTTGCTGGCCTCTCACCCTGTGATTTCTGCCAGTCACCATCTTTTTCATTTTTAACATCTTCTCTTTTCCTGCTCCCTCTCCATGCAACACGCATTTCCTGGATAGTTTCTTGGTCTCTCCCGCAACACCACTACCTCCAGAGACCTTTTTGGAGCATCCTTCTTTTATGTCTATTGTGTGCTTGAGGCAGGGACCTTGTGCCTTGCTGGCCATGTTTCCCCGGCAGCCATTCTGCCAACATCTTGATGCTTTGTCTTCCTACCTTTACCGGCTCATGTGTAAGACCACTGTGCGCATCACTGGTTCTCCTAATGACATCACTGAGAGGCAAGGGATAGCCACAGGAACTCTCTGAAGCTGCCACATCACCTGAGAAGTAGGGACATAGACTAGAGGAGGGCTCACAGAGCCAATTCATTAGGGTTGCAGAACACAGTTCTAAAGAGCACCCAACAGGGAGAGGCATGCTTGGGCAGCTTCCTGGAATCGTCTGTGTTGTGTTTATTTGCTTGTTTTTACCATAAACCAAGAGCCTAGGATATTTCTTTCTCATCGACTTGTCTCATGTCACATTGGCCTGCCATCTAAAACTACCAAGGAGCTGTGACAAAGGAGAACTGAGAACCATCTACATCCAGGCTGTGTCATTGGCCCCTCCACTACCCTACCCCTGTGAAGATGGTCTGCTGGGGCCTCCTGTTTTGAAAACCAAAATATCCCTAGTTCTGACACCATCAACATATGTATAACACTCTGTTGGCTAGGCCCAATATAGGGAACAAAGAGAGAGAAACCAAGATGGTGGCCTCCCATCTCTCTCCTGTGTCTTGCTGGCCTTCAATAATCCAACTTCAACTCAGAAGAAGTGCTACTTCACCCTCTACTCTGGGTGGGTGGGTATTGGCTTCCTCGTGGTAAAAGATTTGATTGTGTTCATGACCCTTTTTTTTATCCCAGATCCACCCGATGCCTTACAAGTTCCCTAAACCTAAGGCCCATCAACCTGGATTGCCATGTCTAACAGAAGCTCCCCTTACATCATAGTTCACTGTGTCCTGAGCCTACCTGTCTGTCCTCAATCTTCCAGCTTAGGAGGTCACAGTTTGAGATGTGACAACTGCCTGCTGTTTCCCCTCCCCTGTTGTTGTCCAAACAATGTGGGTCCTGGGGACTGCCAGGTAAACCAATCATGTCAGATGTGGCACCCACAGTGGCCCCCTGCAACACTCAGTTGGGGGTGGCTTTATCCCCTGGGTGAGGACTGCTTTTATCTCTCAGGAGGTTCAGCCGTCCGTTCACTATTCATTTATTCCTTCATTCACTCAACAAATATTTACCCAGCCCTTGCCCTGAGTAAGGACAGAACAGAAATGAATTAGGCACACACAATCTCACAGCTCTCCATGGTGCCAGAGGGGAGATAAGAAAATCTGTGTTAGCAACTCATTGTGGGGCCCGCTGTTCTTTTCAGCAGCTGGGGTCTGCTGTTAACAATACCCTGATTTTCCCTGGGAAAGTGCTACCAGCCCCTGTTCTCACCCGGTGTGTGTGTCTGGGTTGGGTTGGGCAGTGTTAGATGGCTTGTTAGCAGATAAACTAAACAAGGCCAGGGAAGGCTCAGTGGCCTGATGGTGACCTGTCAAGGATGGGGGGGGGGGGGAGAATCTGAGTTTTGCTTTTAATTTTGATACCTTTTCAGGGATGACCCATGAATCTACTAATGTCAGACCTTACCAATGTGACTTGCCAAGGAAGTCTCCCATTAGGCATTGGCCTGGGAAGGTGTCCTAAGGGTGGTGTTTCCTATCTGGAAAGAACCAGAGAGAAGAGAGCAGAGCCAGTGTCCACATGTGGTCACCGGTTATCTAAGGATCAACTGCCCAATGTTAGGTAAGACGTGGTGAGTACCCAGTGGGCTCGCGTTCCTCCACTGAGTAGGGTTTTCCCTCCAACCTGCCTCCGCCTCTGCACCCTACACGTTTGAACTTCTCTAGGTCTAAGTGATTTACCCCAAAGTGAAAATGACACCGATTGGTTAGCTAGGGGCCTTTGGGAGGAACCGAGGCAGGAGGATTGTGATTTTAAGCTAGTTTGGGCTACACGGAGATCTTGACAAAATAACAACAGAACCACCACCACCAACAACACTAATTATAATAACAATAACGAAAGAAGAGGAGATCAATGGTCCAGACGGCTGAGCAGTGAGATGCTGCCCTTCACAAGGAGAAGGAAAGATGATAAGGAAATGATTCTCTGAGATGTGCTCAGGGCTGCTCTGGGCCTCCAGAATTTGACTTCAAGTTCAAACTGTCTCCAAGTCACTGCGTGACCCTGGGCAAATAGCCTCTTTTCCCTGGACTCTGTGGTCTTCAGGTATTGTCTGATAAATATATTATTTTTGTGTATTAGCTACATGTCTCACTGCTGTGACAGAACAGAAGACAGAAGTAACGTAAGCGAGAAAGGTCTTGACTGGGGTTTGCACTCAAACACACAGTCAGTCCTGGCGGGGCAGTCACAGGAGAAGAACTTCAAGTTTCTGGTCACATTTTGTCCAAATTCAAGAAGCAGAGGAATGTGAATGCTGGTATCAGCTGGCTTTCTCCTCTTCATTCTAGGACTGCAGCCTAAGGGATGGTGCCGCCCATACTTAACATGGGCCTTCACTCTCAGTTAACCCATGTTAGGAGCTACCTCAGACATATATTATGCTTTATCTCATAGTTGACAATCAATATTCGCCATCACATTCTAAATCAACCAAAGAGAAACACTGAATCCAGGAGACCTGAACGGGAGCAAGAGTTGGCAGGTTGGTGACCTAGGAAGATGGCCGCCTGCTGCGGGGCTCCAAACCCTTTGATGGTTCCCAACACAACTGCTCGGCATTGCTTTCCCCTTAGTTTTTCTTTTGATCTTGGGTAGAGCAGGGCAAGACACTGCCTCCAATAAAGACCCAAGTGCTTAGTGTTGCTGTGACATTCAGTCTGGGCTCCCAGCCTATGAGATGATGCTGCCCCACATTCAGGATGAGTCTTCCCTCCTGCTACCACAGTTTAGAAAGTACTAGGAGGGGCCTGGAGAGATGACTCAGGGGTTAAGAGCACTGGCTGCTCTTCCAGAGGACCTGGCTGTGATTCCCAGCACCCACGTGGCAGCAGTTCACAACTGTCTGTAACTCCAGTTCTAAGGGATCTGACACCGTTGCCCAGATACATGCATGCACATAAAATAAAATAATAAAATAAAAAGAATAACAATCTAAAAGGAAAAAAAAGAAAGTACTAGGAAAATGACATGGAAACCCTCACAAAGGACCCAAATTCTCATGGTACTTTTATCAGAGGGAAAAAAAAAATATTTGAAAAGAGTTCCTATGTGGGAGGAAGTCTGAGCCTCATGGAAAAGCAAAGAGGCCAACAAGGGGCCAGGCTCCTAACAGGGGTGGGCAAGAACTTCTTTAAGTCAAGCCCAGACAAACACCAGCACATTCGGCTCCTGACATCTCGTTCTAACACCTGCGGATAAGGGAAAGACAGAGACAGACGCTATTTTACCCTCGCTCTTCAAAGGGAAATCTATGTGGCTTTTCTGGCCCGATTTGAAAGATGCCTTCCCTCAGGCATGCTTTCAGAGTGAGGTCCAAACTCCCTCCTGTGTCTTCCAAGCCCAACAAAACTGGAGCCAGGCTCAGGTTTCCCAACTCTTGCTGCTGCTTTCCCTCCTCCATCCTGCTCTAGCCTACTGGGCTCCTTCCTGTCCCTCGAAGACACCCGGCCCATGCCACCACACAGCCTCACCCCCCCAAAGTGCCTTTGTGCATCCACACTCTGCTCCCCTCAGGACTCTGCTCAGAAAGGTCTCCTAAACTAGAGGTCTACACAGCACACCCCGGATTTCTCCTGGCTGTTGATCCTCTCAGATCAGAGGTCTCATTATTTGCTGCCTACTTTCTGATTTCTTCCCTCAGAAAAAGACTACAAAGCAAGGAGCTCTGGCATGTCCATATTCTGTGAATTGGGAGCCAGGCCTGGGCCATGATGGGTGTGGTGTGTCTGCCAGGAAAGCAGAAAGAAGAGCTATGTGTGGTGAGAGTGCTAGAGACTGACTGGCCCGTTCCGGAAGCTGGCCAGGGAATATGTCTCAGGATGAGGTCCATAGGATAGGCCACTGGGAGGAAGGCAGATTTGAAGCTGGGAGAGCAGGAGCAACCTGGGAAGAGCCCAGCACAACAGAGCTGTCATCTGTGGTTGACCGTGGGCTGAGTCGCTGAGATGTGCAAACGTAGACAGGAGTCAGTTCACAGACACATATGTTGGGTTGCTGATTGCTTTTCTGTGGAGTCCACAACACAATGCTCGACAGTTATGAAAACGGCCGCCACCTCCCCTTCCTTCCAGGTCCCCGGTGGCCCATTGAATTATAAACATACCAGAAAGAGAATTCCGGGAAATACAGTTGCACCAGCCAAAAGGAGCACATTCCCCAAGCCCACATAGGTCTAGAGCAGCCCTGATTGATGGATGGAGTGAGAGAAAGCTTTCCACTCCTCTATGACCCCCAGAGACAGGTATATCAGAGCCTCTGGGTCATCCAAGCCCCACCTCCAACATCTGTAGGCTTGTGGAACTGTCCCTCTATCCAGAGGCTGAGCCCCAACGATCCCAGCTTTACACATCACCTCTTCGGAGACAGTTCACACCGAGGCCGAGTGGAGCCTGCACACATTTCTTGGGTCCTCTCTCAGGAAGAGCTACTATTATTCCACTTGGGCACCACCCATAGTCAAAATGTGCAACTCTTATCTTCTCACACGCCATCTGGCATTTTGGGGTTTCATCACTTATTTTTCTTTTTAAAAACCTGTTACGTTACTCAGGAAGGGGGTGGGGGTGAGGACACACGTGGAGGTCAGAGGTCAACCTCCAGGAGTCAGCAGTATCCCTCCAACATATAAGTTTTGGGGCTGCATCTGCCAAGCCATCTTGCCCGCCTAGGGTATTCTTCTCCCAACACTGTCTCTCAGAGCTCCTTCCGAATAGAAATACATGGATCCACTTTCTTCATTCGTCTTAATGGGGTTCCATAGAGACGGACATTGGTTAGTTTTCCTTGTTGCTTTCGGTTGGACACTCAGAAAGTTTTCATTTTCACAAGGATAAAGAACAGACCTGTCTTACACACCCTGGATTGAGTTTCCGCACCTGCCACACATGGCTGATTTCTGGAGCTCTTCGGGACTCACTAGCAATGTCCACTCTTTCAGGAAGCCCACACAAACCATTAAAAGTTAGGTTTTAATTTGGTTTGGCCCTTTGTCTCTTAATGATCCACTTGTGGCGTACCGAACGACAAAAAATGGTGGAAAGTCTAGGAGGCGGGGCCCAGAAGAAGTGAGGCCACTAAAGGGATGCTTTTATATGGGATATTGGGATTCAGTTCCTCCTGTTGCTCTTTCTGCTTTCTGGCCACCAAGAGGTCATCAGTCTCCTTCTCCTCCGGTGCACACTCCCTCCCATGATGTTCTCCTTCCATACAGGCCCTGAAACGACAACACCAAATGACCATGCACTGCCCCCTGAACGTGGGAGTGACAGTCAGCATCTCTCCTGTCTAAGCTGACTGTTTCCAGCTGTTTTTGGCACAGCAACAGAGAGGTGGTTCACCCAGGTCAGCCTCTCTCCTTCTGCTGCCAGGTACACATCGCAAACTTGCTGTGTGACACTCTTCCTGGGGAGATGTTAAACATCTACTTACCCCAGACAGGGAACCCATAGCTCACCCAATTAGGAGACCATCAAAGTCCAATGTTGAGAGCCAATGGATTTTACTGGGGTTATGTTGTTGTAAAAATATAAAAATAGAATGGTAATGTTGGTCTTTTACCCTGCTGGGTCTACACTTCGGTGCCCCAAGATATCTGCTAGATATCTTGGTGGAAACACATCCCAGCCGTACTCTTTCCTACACTCAAACCTTCACATAAAAGAACACACAACACAATAATCTTTGACCCAATTGGTAAGATATAATTGCCCACTTAAACATACAAAGCCCAGTACCATCCATCCCTTGAGAACATTAATAACAACCTGTAAATACACAGAGCAGAATCTTAACATCACCTGCCATCTTGTCCTGTCAAGGTTCCTCTGCCCCTCTCTCCCTCCTGTCTCTTCCTCTCTCCCTTAGTCTCCTCCTCTTCCTTCAAACTTCCCTCCCGCCCATCCTTCCTTCTCCTCCAATGACAGGCCTCCTTCTATCCTGTACCTGCACCTCACCAGTACTTTACAAATTCATTGGGGAGGTGGTTCTGGTGAAGTCATCTGACTTCTGAGTACAAGACTAGGTAGCTGTCCTTAGGGCAGTGGAATTAGCATCAAAGTACAGATAACTTCAGGGCAAACCACAACAGGGTTACTTACAGGAGCGTGGTGAGGGGTTACTTATCGGAGCAGAAATGACTCAAAGACAGCTGCATCACCAAAAGCCACCACAGCGTGGTGAAAGCTGGGACCCTGGAGCTCACTGCTTAGGCTGAAGGCAGCTCAACAGGTCAGAGAGTGTCTCTTTTATCAACTTAGCTGGTCTGAGCCCCTTCCAGTTAGCTCTGCTCCCCTCAACTTCTTCCAGGGAGCCTGGCCCATTTGAGTCTCACCTAGGCGTCTGTGATGATTTGTATGTGCTTGCCTTGGGAAATGGGACTATGAGAAGGTTTGGCTCTGTTGGAGTAGGTGTGTCACTGTGGGCTTGGGCTTTAAGACCCTCATCCTAGCTGCCTGGAAGTCAGTCTTCCACTATCAGCCTTCAGACGAAGATGTAGAACTCTCAGCTCCTCCTGCACATCCCTGCCTGGATGCTGCCATGCTCCTGTTTTGGTAATAATGGACTAAACATCCGAACCTGTAAGCCAGCCCCAATTAAAATAAAACCCTAAGACAGAAGTTGGTACCAGGAACTGGGGTATTGCTGTGATAGGCTTGACCATGTTTTTGTTTGGAAGAATGTGGGTTTGGGGACTTTGGATTTGGAATGTTTTAAGTGGGGGGCTTAATGAGCCATCCTAGTAGGAATATGGAAGGCATTGTTGCTGTGAGTGATTTGAACTATAAAAGCCTGGCTCTAGAGGTTTCAGTGGAAAAGGATTCCAGTATGTGGCCTAGAGACTGTTTTTGTGGTATTTGGTGCAGAACTGGGCTGCCTTTTGCCCTTGTCTGAAGAGTCTGCCTGAGATTCAGTGAAGAGATTTAGATTAATTGCTTTGAAAAAGGAAGTCTCAAAAACAGCCTGTTAACAATTCTGTTGTATGGTTACTAAATTTCACTCTTATGAAGAGCATTTTAATGAAAAGGAGCCAGCTGAGAAAGGAAAAATACAAAATGTATGGTTCAAGGGTTCAATTAAAGGGACAACAGGAAGTAGAATAGAGGTGAATCTTATGTTCTAGAGATAACAGATTAAGGGAGTGGGACTTTTGGGCAAGATCCAACCCAGCTGAGCTTAGGTCCAGACATGGTGGTATACATGTTTTGTCCCAGGAGATAAAGCCAAGCAGACCTCTGAGTTCAAACCTAGCCTGGGACAGAGAAAGTTCTCGGTGAAGAAAAGCTTAAACCATGTGTGGTGGTACACACCTTTAATCCCAGGAGACAGGCATGTAGATCTCTAGGTTCAAGGTTAATCTACAGAGCAAGGTCTGGGACAGTCAAGCTTAGGCAGGGGAGGAGTTGAAAAACAGAAAGCTGGTGATAATTTAATAGAACAAGGGCGCCATGTTCCAGCCTCAGCAAGCAACAGAACTCTACAGCTTTGGCCATGTGATTCTAGCTTTAGAGTCCAGAATAGAAGGGACTACTGGGACAATTAATGCTGGTTAGCTGGAGCTAAGAAATTAGTAGTGATTAATCAAAGACCAGCATCACTGAGGTGAAATCTTCTGGGAAGTGTTTTCCGAGAGCACACAAAAAGCTGTGTTCCAGAGATAGCCAAGGTTGTACCTCGTGCTGCAGCTGCACTTGGTAATGTGTAAGAGTCACCCAGGGAGTACTGGTTTTGAAGGCATGAAGGGGTCATGAAGAACAGCTGAGGCTTGGCACTGTGAGAGGCCATGAAAGGCCATTCGTGAATGTGCAGCCTCAGTTGTAGTTGATGACCCAGGACTGATGGAGTCATACAAAGAATTTGAGGCTTGGCACTATAAAGAGAGCCTATGAGAATCTACTGGTAAAGCTGAGTTGCAGTAGAAGAAGCCAGTGTATTGGAGATGCCAGCACCATGGGACGATCACTAAGCACAGCAGAGACAGTGAAGTGGATCCACCTGAGCTTAGAGTACTACAGAGGGCATAGCAAGAGAAATGGCGCCAGCCCTTTGGAGGAGTCCAGAAGATTGTGTGTGGATCCCAGACATTGAAACAAGAAGCGGTAACACTGAAGTTGCCTTAGAGACCCCAGATATTCCAGATGCCAGAGCCATGGGCTATCTACTGAAGAAATGGAACCAGGCCAGGAGAAAGAAGTTTGTTGCAGTCAACGAAGATGAAAAAGGAGTTGGAGATCTGAAGACAACTTTGACATCAGACATGGAGATGCAGTATTTGGACTTTGCCCAGCTGGTTTCCTGTCTTGCTTTGGGAACTACTGTTAAGTGATTATATGAATCTCAGAAGAGACTTTGAATTTTGAACTTTTAACATTGTTGAGACTGCTATACACTATGAGAACTTTTAAGGTTGGATTAAACAAATTTTGTATTATGCTGTGTTTAGGTATGCTCCCATAGACTCATATGTTTGAACAAGCCTATGGGGACCAGGGAGTGGAATGTGATGGTTTGTATATGCTCACCCCAGGGAATGGCACTATTAGAAGTTTTGACCCTGATGGAGTATGCATGCATGGCCTTGTTGGAGTAGGTGTGTCACGGTGGATGTGGGCTTTAAGACTCTCATTCTAGCTGCCTGGAAGTTAGCATTCTGATAGCAGCTTTCAGATGAAAATGTAGAACTCTCAGCTCCTCCTGCACCATGCTTGCCTGGATGCTGCCATGTTCCTATCTTGATGATAATGGACGGAACCTCTGAACCTGTAAGCCAGCCCCAATTAAATGTTGTTCTTATAAGAGTTGCCTCGGTCATGGTGTCAGTTCACAGCAATAAAACCCTAACTAAGACAGCATCTCAACTTGTCTGGGAGTGTTATCCTGCAATTCTTGATGTTATGTAAGCTTGGGGAAGGAGGAGGCTGACATCTGATCAGTTTCAGGAACTTCCTGAAATGATCCAGTTGTTTACTTCCTGTGTCCTAAGGACCTTCCGTACAGATTGGAATGATTCTACTTTCCTCCAAACATCTTGAACCATAACAAGTTACAATAAGTGATTGACATGTCTGTCCTTCCTGAGTCTTAGCCATGTTTACATTAGTCAGCACAGAGTAGGAACTCAACAACTTTGTGAGTTCAATAGACAGCAGACTTGAGTGAGTGACTGAGTCACTTCGCACATCCACCCTCAGTTCCCAGTCATACCAGAAGACTTCTGTTCGTTCTCAGGCCTGCTTCTCTAGTTTCACCAGTATCCCTGCTGGTAGCACTCTTTGCTCCAGAAGCCCCTTCCCATCATTCACACGTGGGTCTCTGTCACCTGCTCTGTCAAGAAAGCTTTTGCTGAATTGCATCTCATCTTCTTCACCCTTCTGCCGCCTGAGCAGTCATTTCAGCATAGTTTTCCAAGCTCCATTGCCCACTAATTGTTTCCCGTCTGTTGGCTTTGTGTCCCCGGGCTAGACTGTGTGTTCTTTGGGAGTGTAACCGACTCTGTGATACTAGAGCATCTCCCACAATTCAGGGCTTATGGAAGCTGTTGAGTGGTTCAATAGAGCAATTGGTTCCTCCATTGATTGGGTCAGACTCCAATGCTGATTGCTGTATATTCTCCATGGGGAACCAGGGAAGTGGAATAAAGGACGGTTTTCCTGTCACAGCAGCGGGTACAAGTCACATGGAGAACTCCCATTCTAGCCTGTTGGGGCTTGGTCCCAAAGCTTTGAATTAACCTGGCTCCCAGATCAGTAATCTATGGGTCCAAACATTGAAGGTCCTTGTCTCCGGTTGGTTTTTGATTGATTGATAAAGAGCCAAATGCCAGTGGCTGGGCAGGCAGACTGAGGCAGGACCTTTAGATTTGCCCTGGCTAGGAACTGGGAGAGAGGAATGACAGGATCACCATCACTCGGAGGTAGACAGCTCCGGATTTAGAGCTACAGAAGGAAAATCATCCAAACTACAGGTGAAAAGGAATTTGGCCCCCAGAAGGGCTGCCCAGAAGCATCTTGGGCACGAAGATAAGGCGACTGCCCAGAGGTAACATGGCAGCAAAGATGATACATAGATTTAAAAGGTGTTGAGCCTGGAGTACTAGAGGGAAATGTATGCTAGCTGAGTGGAGAACTAGAACTGCCCAGCCTTTGAGGGAGTCAAGGCATATTAAAATTAACTGGTGTGTGTGTGTGTGTGTGTGTGTGTGTGTGTGTGTGTGTGTGTGTGTTTCATTTGAGAATCCAGATAGCTTCTGGGTGCCTGCAACCCGCTGGGAGCCAAAGCAGTGTAGCCAACTATTGCTACGCTATCCCTTCCAAAACACTCCACAGTGTGAGCTTGGGACTTACAGCCTACTCAGAAAGGTCCTTGCTGACGTCCCTCCATCCTTCAGAGGACACCACAGTATGCCCCTTCCATTCCCAGCTCCCAGTATCACCCACACCCCAGGAAAAGAAGAGGAAATGGAAACCAGAGTGGATAGAATTTGCTCAGAACCTGTCTGGAGTCTAGATGTGTTTTCAGACATCGTTTGAGATGGGTCTTGCTCCATAGACCTTTATTTCCATCAAAAGGCTTGACGAGAATTCTCTATCCCGGCAGTGATGTCACAGCTGATGTGGCCAAAGGAAACACTAAATTTGTCTTAGAACTGAACGTGAGGAGGGAAAAGGGAGAGGTAGAGGCAGTGGTATGTGTTTATTTCAGACAGCCCAACCTAGAGGTGAACATTGATTTAGACTGCCAGCTAAGGATGAGTCAGCCATTCAGGAGGAGGAGATGTACTGGTTGAAGACACAAAATCACTACTCAGGTTCACACAACTTTCTCATTAACACACAGTTCCCCTGTGGCTTAGAGATGTGGTTTGCTGACAAGTAGGAGGCCCTTAGCACATCCATTGCTCATTCCCCAGATGAAGTGAAGCTTGGGGGCAAGACAGACAGAACCTATCTTCCACCCCTTTCACACCCGGTAGAGTAGACAGCACAAAGGCACACCAGTACAAGATGGGCATCGTGTTCTGTAAGCCATGTGTGACAGCAGTATTTGCCCTCAGAGAAGTGGCCAAAGTCATAGCTGGGGTGGGGCTGAAGGAGGCTGGTGGTTTATTGGTGATACCGGAGTTCTACCTTGAAAATAAATGGAAAAATTTCAGAAGAGGATGGGGTGGGGACAGGCATTCGTGGGAGAGGAAATCAAACATAAAATGGACAGAAACAGCAGTATGGAGAGATCTGACGTGGGTGTGGGAGGGAGGACAGAGACATTTCCGGCTTATTAAGGCAGTCTCAATCTATTTCTTCTACAGGCAGGAGGAAGACAAAGCAGAAACATCATCGGTAGAGACATGTGGACAGACTGATCTTTCTAGAAAGGAGATGGTTTTGGAAATGCCCTACGATGGGGGTCATGGAGTCTAGCTAGATTAGTTATTGATGTGATTTCACAGACTAAAGAGGCCAGGATCAGTGCAGAGGTTGTGGGAAAGGACTGGAGGGCAGACAAGTGATTGGCCGTCCAGATACAGTATCTTTGAACTCTGGTCATGGATGGCATGAGAGCTGTTGTCAGAACCCAAGAGAATTGAGGCTGGTAAGAGTGTCATGGGGCCACCACTTCATATCAGGAATGCGGGAGGCAGGACCCATTCAAGAGAGGAACCAGAAGAAGCTCAAGAGGCAATTGCAGGATGTTCTTCCAGAAACTCTGGCGGTTGGAGGCTGGCAACAGAGGGGAAGAGAAGGGTGGTTATAAAGTTTATGGAACAGTCTAGGGGCAAATAACTCCTGAAATGAAGGGGGAATGCAGGGTAACGGGTCAAAACACAGGACTGGACTAGAGAAAGATTCCAACAAGGAAGGAGAATCAGCAATGAGTTCTGGGAAAAGACAGATGGCAACGTGTAGACCACACGATGGATAGAAAATGGACTAGAGGCATAAATCTGTTGCACCTAAACACCGGACACCCACACTCTTGGTTCTAACATGCTATTGGTGGGGTCTAACCCTTTACCTTCCTAAGTTCCTTCAAGAGGTCAGGAGGCTGAAACAGTGGGCGATTGCTGTTTCTTACCATTTTAGGTTGTAGAGCTAAGGATGTGACCCAAGACTTATCAGTAAGAGTCAACCCTAAGACTTTTATTAAAAACCATTGAGAAGACAAGTGTCCTGCTTCCTGCTGGGGTTGTGATATTATAGGACACCAGAGCAGAGCTTTCAAGATACCAATTTGTCACCTCTCTGGGAGGAATGGCCTGAGAATGAGAACCGGGGCAGAGGAGGAGAGTGAACTCACTGTTCGCCCTCTAGATCCTGCTGCACCTTGTTTTTTTGTTTTTTGTTTTTTGTTTTTTATTTACTTGAGCCAACGGGATGTGCTTTTAAACTTAAGCTGGTTTGATCTGGGTTCCATCACTCACAACCTGGAGAGTGCTGGCCCACGCGTGGCTCCATAGCTAATGAGAAGCTTCTGGTAACGAAGGAGAAGGCCAGCATCTGACTCTGCACCTGCACACTGTACAAATCACCAGAGCAGGTCAGCAGTTAGAAAAACCAAACAAAAAACAAAACAAAAATCCAAGAAACAAAAACAACAACAACAACAACAACAACAAAAACCCAACACCCAAAACCTAGAACTTGACAAACTAGCTGCATCTCAGTATCTGTCAGCGCAAAAGGACAGTGATTTTCTTTATATCACAAGGAGTGAGTCACACTTACAAGGCATGGCAGCTTCATGTTCCTGCCAAGGGCGACGGTTAGGATGGGAGCTGATTTATTGGAGGCCACATGTGTTAACATCATCCAGGCAAAAGAAATGGCGGGTATGCGTTGCTGCTACGTCCTGTTCCAAAGAGGCCCCTTGCTTGGTTGGCCTCGGAGATCAAAAACATCAGGATGTTAGATATTATGTGAGTCCTGAGGTTGACCAAATGTGAGTTCTAAAGAAGGAGAGTCCACTCCCCCCACAAGGAAACAATAAGAAGGTGGCTTTATATCGAGTGGACCTCAGTTGTGCAAAGACGCTATTTCTAGAAAGGCCCAGCCTGGATGAGGAGGATGCCAGTGTGGCTGAAGAACCAACCACACTGGATATAGACTCCATTCCATTCTCTCTGTTCATGTCACCCACTTGGTACCTTGTCCTTGTGGAGTTTTCTGGTACTTAGTGCATTCAGTCTCATCTTTCCACATAGGAATCCATCCATCTGCCTTTCCATCCCTTCCCGAGACCTTTATTGCACCAGACCGTAGGGAGCACTCAATCTGGAAAGACATGTTTCCCAAGCAGACTAGGGAGAGCCAGATTTTGCAGAGAAAAGCCATGGGGTGGAAGCAGCTTCTACTGTGGGGTCAGTTAGAAAGGGCTTTGGATGCTAGCCCTCCATCCCAGGGGCTCTCTGCTGAGAGATGCAACGGAGACCCAGCAAGCCCGACACCAGGAACGATGCAGCCATGGAGGACAGGACTATGACAAAATGAATGCTGGAATAAATCAGATCAGCTCCCACACTATATTCTAATACAGCCGTGTGACAGCAGGGACCGACACTTGAAGAGAAAATGAGGAGAGAAAATACTCAAGAAGGAGACTAGTCCATCCATTAGCTTAATTTTTCTGCCAGCCGAGACTGTCTGTACTTAATATTAGCAATAGCCCAGTAGAGAAAGCACCTGCTCCGTGCAGTCTGGTTGAAGAGGCTGCTGTGGCCAGAGGGAGCTGTCTTGGGGCCTCGATCAGGCAGTGACATGATCAGATTTGCGCTCTGGAAGGGAAAGGTCACAGCGGCTGCACTGCGGAGGATGGATGAAGGGGAAGGAGAGACGTGTGGTTGTCATGGGGCTGCTGGAAATGCACACATAATGGAAGTTAGAATTGGGGCACTTGAAGTGGGAAGGCAGAAAACCCCCGAGGGCAAAGAGTTTTGGGTCTCTTTGTCCCCTTTGACCAACAGCTGGCCCCTGCCACCAGCAGGATTTGAGGAACGTTTGTAGAATTGAATTGTCTAGGACAGAAGGCTAATGGAGTCTGCATGAAACAAAACCTATGCCTCTTACCATTCTCCCTGGTGGAACGAGCATCAGAGCTGAAGGCAGAGCTTTCTGGGGTCAGAAACCCTTGAGGTTGTGAGCATCAATCTAGGTGACAGAATACAGCTGCTGTTTTCTGGGTTCGCCTGTCCTTTCAGATCTGCGCAAGGGAGCCATTCCATAGGAGTATGGATCTTAGGAATGTTTGTTGCTCATCTGGGTGAGAGAACGGCCACCTGCCCTTTTTAAAAAGGTCAAAACTCAGTGGTGTCCATTGGGACGAGCTGAACTCCCTTCCTATGAAGGAACATTACAGGCACATCTGGATTCCCAAACCATTAAACAAGAATCCTCGACATGTGCTTGGATGGCGTTCAGTTCCCATCACTATGCCTTCCTCTTTGGGAGCGTGGAACCCACCCGGTGCTTTCAGACTGCTCCAGACACAGGCTCACATTATGCTCACAGGGTTGAGCTGGGATTAAGGGTTTTCCCAGCTGCATCTCCTCTACATCTCTTTCCCAAAGGCTGTGTGAATCCCACGGAGCTGTGAACCCATCTTGTCAAGCCAACTAGCCTGCTCTTAAGAGCCTGCTCCTGCTGGCTGCCTGTCTTCACCGTGACAGTCTAAGTTTACGGCCCCCTTCGGGCACTGACTAGAATGATGAGTAGACACTGGAACACTTGTTCCCCAAAGGGACTTCTTGGACCCACTGGCAAAACATTAGAGAGTGGGTCTGAAGCCCAAGAAACAAGACACCAAGGCTCTATAAGCTTAGGGAGTATTGCAGAATCCTACCCCGGGCCAAGAGTGAGTCACAGTAAAAGCTTTTAAAATATAAAACCATCAACCTAGATTTCAGTTTCAGGGTAACACATAGTTGGCTATGAGGGAATGCTTAAAAAAAACCAAAACAAACCAAACCGAAACCAAACCAAACCAACCCAACCAAACAAACAAAAAAACGGAAGCTACTTGACAGAAAAATAAAACAGCTAAGAGCACTGGAATATAATGATTTCCCCCCTCCCCCGCTCTGTAATGGGAGTCAGAGCCTACTCGGACATGACCACAGGTAAACAGATATGCCTTCTCCCCAGCTCTTAGCACTAGTTCATGCCCAGAACCTGTGCTTCCATAGGGCTAGGGCTCAGCTGCTCCAGGCTGTCTTCCTGCTCCAGTGTTCAGCTCCGGGATTTTTCATCTCCCTGTTCCTGGGCTCTGAAGTTGCTTGAGGTGCCTGTTTTGAGAATAAGAGGATTCTTGTTCTATTATTCATATGTGAGAACACTGTTCATTTCTCTCAAAGAGATACAAGCTTGGTTGGTTTCCTAAATGTCCAACAATAAATATTTAAGATTCACCAGGAAGGGTCGTCATCATGGGCTGGAACACAACACCAGGAATAACTCTGCTAAGCTTCCTGAATGCAGAAAATGAATAAATTACCGTTCTATATAATATTTGTCTGAGATCTAACATCAAATACAAAGTGCTTGTATTTTATCTGCACAGTAACCCTAGAGAGGTGGACGGGCCACAGATTGCAAAGATTATGTAAACTGGACATGCAGATGTGTTTAAAATATATACATTAGAAGGCTCGAAAGGCTTTAGAGATGCTGGAGGGAGGTCAGAGCATTTGGGAACTTAAATCTCGGGTCTCCAATATTCGTGGACATATTTAAAAACCATTTATTCGGAGCTTGTTACAAGCCAGATGAGATGGCAGTGGGTACAAAGATGACTAAAACACAGTCGTCCAGCGTAGGAGGGAGATCAGGTTCTAGCCAGAAGTAAACAAGCCCCTGCTTTGCAGGGGAGGGGCGGCGATGTGTGCTCTCGAGAATGGAGAACAGGCCCACAGCTCTAATCCAATGTTCCTGCGGGAGACTGGCTCGGCGGTTGTTTACTAACGCCGCCGTATGCACAGAAAGGAGAAGGAGGGGGAGGAGGAGGGGGCTTTGCCACGTGACTGGGGTCAGCTCTCACCAGCAGGGTGGGCTGCCGGAACTCTTCCCTCGCTACACAAATATCCCCGGGGGTCTGCACACAGGGTTCCTCTCATTTCTCTCCATGAGATAAACCCCGGGCCTGTGGTTTTGGAGCAGCCGAGTGCTTGGTTCTATGGCCCCGGCGGGTCTGGGCTGCCTGTCGCTCCTATAGCAACCCCGGCAGATCGTCAACTGCTGCGGGGGACTGAGCGCCATGGCATTGGAAGCCGGTCCCAACCAACCGTCCTCGCTATCTGCTCGCCCCGCTGCTGCTCTCCGGGGCCTCGATTCCTCCCTGCATTCATTGTGTTATGTGCCTCAAAGATACTTTTCACACAAATACTTAGTTGCACACAAATACTTAGTTGCACGCGAATACTTAGTTGCACAGGAATGTATTGACAAGCACCCTTAAGAGGAAAATCACCCAGGGCTCTGGATCCTGACCCTACGCGGCTCCCACGCCTGCGTCGTGGCACCCGGGAGAAGAAGGTGACCCTCAACTGTGGCCAAGATGTTCCCAATCAGACCCCAAAGCTGAGGCCAAGATTGAGGGCAAGGCACCCCATAAACTCGTGCTGCAGATATGGGTCTGTCATCGATGTTTGCCCGTGACCCCGGCCTCCTGAGCTAAGGATGTTCTAAGGATGCAGTAGCTACAGCCCTGGGGGCCCCTGGGAAACTCCCCCCACCCAAGCCAGGTAGCAGCCATCGGTTGAGTGGCTCCAGGGACCCGGGAGGCAACCAGAAGCCTCAGTTCGACGAAACGTGGGCATAGCCAAAACACAAAATTCTTTTGTCGGGGGTGGGACCGAGGGGGTGCCTTTAAGTTTAGGGACCTTTACCACTTGTCGTGCACAACACTGTAGTGCCCAAGTGTGGGTACCTGACCACTCTTGATTGCCCACAGCGAGGCCTAACGCCCAAGCTTTTTCTGTCATTACTTTTTTTTCCTGGCCTGGTTGTTTTTCGGATACTTTTTTTTTTTTTTTTCACAGTTTAAAAAAAAAAAAAAATGAGAGAGAGCGAGAGAAAAGAGAGCCATCTCAGCAGCGCCAGTCGCCTGCAGTGGAGCGTGCCTGGCCTGCAGAGGCAGTCTTCCACTTTTTTTTTCCCCGCCCCCGCTCAGGACTAGGCTCTACAAGAGCCACATTTCTGCCTGCCTGACAATTCTTCTAGAAGTTCACAATTGCCTGGACCTCAATGGTGGTTTTCGGCTCTAGGGCCAAGTTTTTGAAGCCTTTTTCGGGCCAGGACGCCTGCCCTAAAGCCTCAACACACTTAGGAAAAGGGGAACAGGACACCCCGGGAAATACCCCAGAGAGGGCGGAGCGCTCCCATCCCCAGGGCAGGGCAATAAGGGAGCTCCCGCTCCCGGAACGTTGCAAGTAAACTCATGAATGTCGCAGGGGGGCACCCGCGAGGGACGGACAGGAAGAGGGCTGGGGAACGCTAGAGCCCCGGACCACAGCGCGGAAGCCGGCTTGGGCAGGGTTGCAGCCTGATCCCGGGATAGAGGGTTGCCGGTGAAGAGGATTGAAGAGGAGTGAGGAGGCCGGGGAGGCAGGCTGTGAGGTCCTTGTTGAAGGCCTGCAGTCTGCTGGCAGTGGAGAACCAGGCCACCCAGGAAAGAAAGGGGTTAGGTCGACCTGAGCCATAATAGATTTCAGTCGCCATGTGGGAGCTGTAGACGCTTTTACAATCCTGGGCTGGCCTGTTTGGAGCAGGCCTTTTGTGAGGAGAGTTAACCAAAACTCCCAAGTTAGAGCCACGTGCCAGACACCTTAGGGTTAGGGCGCCAGCACCTTTGGGGAGGTCTTAGAAAATGAGTGGGTAGGGGTCTTTTCCATCCCCTAGCCGGATTGGCGCGTTAGACGCTTGTAGATCCAAGGTTGGATTGGGGAGGGGTCTCCAGGACGTTAGATTTCTACGCAAGGATTGGGGGAATTCAAGTGCTTTGAGATCTGAGCCAGGCCTTGGGTAGGGGGAGTCAGACAATTGGAAAGCCTAGGTGGTTATTTGGGGAGGGGTCTTTGCGCTTTGGTGGAGCGCAAAATTGTGCCTTAAAAGCCTAAGGCCTTGTCAAGAGAGGTTTCTATGCAAGAGTGGACCAGCTAGGCCAGACCAAGACAAAGAAAGTGAAAAATCAGGACTATAAAGGGGTGGGGGACCCTGAGAGGGTGATCACAAAGGGTGAGACATGGCCACCAGGCGTTTAACCGACGCTTTCTTGTTGTTGCGGAATAATTCCATCCAAAACCGGCAGCTGTTAGCCGAGCAAGTGAGTAGTCACACCACCTCCAGCCCTCTGCATTCACGTAGCATTGCTGCGGTGAGTCTCCTGGCGGCCTCCCCAGACACACACACCGTGTGCACTGCGGCTCTGCCTGTCTGTCTGTCTCTGTCTGTCTCTCTGTCTAAAAAGAAAGAAAAAAAGAACAACGACAACAACCACAAGGCGACGACGACCAGGAGTGATACTTAATTGGAAGGGTTCAGGGGTCATGGGGCACCCAACAACCCCCAATGGGGACCACAGTATCAATCCCTGACCTACTTTACTTTAGCCTTCTCACTCCTTGGGCCTCCCAGTCCCCCTCCCCCACCATCCGTCGACTCTGCACGACAGACAGCCTCGATTTACATATGCTTTAGCACGAGGACTTGGAACCTAGGCCTTGCTCCATCCTTCTTTTTGTTTTGTTTTGTTTTGTTTGTCCCTCCCCTCCTCCCTGCCCCCCTGCAATGGCCTCTCTTTGGTTCTGTGGGCCAGGTGGTTGG
This sequence comes from Rattus rattus, assembly GCF_011064425.1. Lineage (NCBI taxonomy): Eukaryota > Metazoa > Chordata > Mammalia > Rodentia > Muridae > Rattus > Rattus rattus. The sequence continues at coordinate 143,928,607 of NC_046158.1, read as the reverse complement.
TTAACTGACTCAAATCCTTGCAGAGCAACCCCCCCCCCACCCTCCCCCCAGGAAGGAGTTGTGCTGTGTGTGTATATGTGTGTGTGTATGTGTGTATGTGTTTTGCTCATTTTCTTTTCCACCATTTTTTTTTCCCTGAGTGGCCCCAGTCCTCGGTGTGGCTATATACTCTAGGAGTAATTGCTTTTGTTTTTTTTTTTTTTTTTTTTTTTTTTCAAGCCGAGGGCTCACGTTGGTGAGACTGCAAGGTGCTGGGGTAACTTCGTTTTCCATTTCCCTACACAGGAAATTAAGCGTTCCTCTCCATTCGAACTTTTTTTTTTTTTTAATAAGAACATGATCGGATGTGAAAAATTAACCCCCCAAAATAGCACATGGCTTTTGATTTTATTGACCAGAACTTCACTTTTAGCCTAGCAGTGTAAGGTGTTGTTGTTGTTGTTCTTTTTCAAAGCAATGTTCCAGAAAGATTGCTGTATTTGGTTTGTTTTCGATGGAGGCTTTGGCTTCCAGAGCTTCAGTTTCCTGCTATCTCAGATAGGGGGCGGGTCTGAATAGTGCAGCCAGATGAATATTGTTAGCTTTGTAATAATACCTTTAATTGAAAAGGGAAGGTTTGAATGGAAGCGGCCTTGAAGCATGGGGGAGTGCATGGTCACCCCAAGACCTTAGGGGGCTGCATTTGAAATACAATTCATGAAACCCTGCAGCTTCCTCGCCTTTTAGACACTATATTACCTTTTAATTTTTTTCCTTTTATCATTTATTGAAGTGCTAATGAAAAATTAAGCTGTGTGTCGTGACTGTCACTGTGTTGCCAAGACAGTTGTCCCTTTTTAGGTCACCGTGGAAAATATTTTTGTCTATATTGTTCACAGAAAAGGGATTTTTAAGCCGTGCAGGCAATTTTAAAGATAAAAGGATACAGGATGTAACCTCCGGCCACAAGGCATAGAGAACTAGCCGGAGTGTGATGGGGCTTTGTTTACATTTGTGTTTGAGGGATTCCTACATTTGTAAGCCGAAAGGAATAATATTACATGGAAATAAGTAGGAGAAAAATGTCAGCACGGAAATGTGTTCATTCTAACGCGGTTTTTGAAAAGAGTCTCCAGAAATAAACTGAGAAATAGTGAATGAATGTAATCCATGGGTCTTCGGTTATGCTAGTGAGGATCCCCTGTTCTTACGACTTAATTTTATGCTACCCCGTGGGGAAAACAAAACAAAACAGCTAAGCCCACACTAGAGCTTCTGGGGTCTCCATTTTAACTGATGAAAAAGATGTTTGTTTTTTAAAATTTAATTCTGTTAGGTTGAAGTATCCTGAACCTTTAAGTAACCTGAGAGAAAAATTTTGACGCTTAATTCAGGGAGTTTAAAAACACAGTATCTTGGACCGGCAGCTTTTCAACAATACATTACTGAGTCCAACTGCTTTTTAAAATATTTTCCTAAGTTAGATAATTTGAATGTATACCTGTATATCTATATCTATATATGTGGAATAAAATAAATTTAAACTGCTTAGCTATAGTATATGGTTTGGAAAAGCAGGTAATGTCAAGAAATATACAGCTCTATTTAACAAATTCAGACAGTTTTTTGAAACTGATTTATAAATCCAGCTAAAATTCATGTTGAAGTCAAGAACATTAAAAATATTTTCATATGTCACACTACTGAAAATACTGCATGCTTTTATGAGCCTGTGCTTCTGGAATTTTTCTTCGATGACTAAAAAGGAAACTCCAGTTCGTGGAAATACCTGTGTTCAGTTCAGCCTGCCCCCCCCACCCCCCAAAAAAATAACCCAGCTTTCTTTCAGTCCAATAAAAATAGTTTGCCTGAGTTACAATTTAAAAAGCAAAACTACATTTTTATATTTCTACATTTTAATTGTTATTTAAAATACAGACAGCTGTAAATCTGTCTCTGACACCGTTGTTTTTCAATTTGTTCATGAGGTTTTTTTCACAAATTATTTCTGCACCCAAAATAGTCAAGAATATCAAGATATTAACAGAATAGAGATTATAATTTTTTATAACTGTTCTGGGAGTCAAAAAAGCATTACAGATATTTTATAAAAAAAAGATATGCTTGAGACAATTTTTAAAAACTACAGCGTCATTCCTGCAGTGCTTCTAGCTCAGAGCAGATTTGAGAACCACGCTTTTTGACTTGTAAATTTCAAAATCATGTAGTAAATCAGAAGTTTATCGGTCAGCTTTGAATATGGACAAGATATTAGATGATATTAGATTATCCAACTAATTGTAATTAAATTTGTTAATTCTGCTAGATGTCTTTAAGTGCTCACTACTAAGGTAGCACTGATTTTAAATATTCTGCTCTCACAGACATATGAAGCCGGAAAGCAGAGCTTTGCTGACTTAGACCCAGGCATGCAGTTTTTCCTCAGGGACCTTGAACCCCTTTACTTTCTTATTGTATTTTAAGCAGATATTTCAGCATGGAGAAATCACAAATAGAAACTTTAAAAGTATGTACCTGTCTTAGTCAGTAAGACAAAGAGACAATTGTAACTGCATATTTAAACCTGGATAATTAAAAAGGAGGTAAGCAAACCAGAGAATTTAATTTTTAAAGATCATTACCTGGAAATCTACATTTCTAATTAGCAGGGCACACTGTAGACATTGCTTTTGGGGTGTGCCTTGTCTCGTGTGTAACCGATAGTAAATACCTAACATAACAGCTTTTGTTTAAAGATTGAACATGGGGCTTTTGTGTCCTTACATGAAAACAGTACTACAGAAGTGGATCGCAGAGCCGTGTGTGGATGTGCATTTCTCACACAGTGCAAAACAAACCACAGTAGAAGCCTGAACGTTTAAAAGCATGAGTCCCATCTTTTTTTAAGTAGTTTGAAGAGAAAGCTCTAAGTTTGTTGGTGATGATTGTTGTAGGAGCTGTGCGTGCAAAGTAGACTTACACGTAGGTGCAGGTAGATGTGTCGCAAGTAAGGGTGGATTTAAGGAGGATTTGCAGCAGCAAAAACAAGCAACAGAATGTCCCAAGGGTCAGACTGAACCTAAAGGCCTTGGCCCAATGTCCCTTTTTGTGGAACCTTCATGTTTCCCTGCTGGACACTTCTGCAATGGGCAGGGCAGTCGGCAGCTGTCACCTTTTACTTCTGAAATGTGTTTTTCTTTATCAATGCCGGCGATTTTCCTGCCTCCCACTTGGTGGTCTGTCTGCAGCAGAGGACCCTCTGAGCCGCCTGGCTCCCTGGAGGGTCGTTCTAGGTCCAGCCATCCCGGGTCAGACGCATAGTTTAAGTTTGTCCCCTGTGGATGAGAGCTGATTTTTCTCTACTCTTTTTAAAATTCAGCACAGCATCTACCCAGATTTCTACCCACTTATGTCTCGTGTTTATGTTAGTAAAGTTAACTGTTAGAAACGACTGGGGCTGGCTTTTGCACCCAAGCCAAAGGCACTTGTTGGTGATTTTCAGGACTTGTGTTCTGCCATGGTTTTGGGCATCCATCACGCTGTCCATCGGGCAGCATGTGATACAGGGAGAGAGAGATGGATGCGAGTCTGGGAATTCAGTCTAAGCCCTGCTCTGCTGTGGATGTAATCTTTTTGGACATCTTTTGTCTCCTTGCTAAATTGAGGATTTTGAGTGAGGTGATCTCTGGTGGCCCCATCAATTCAGCAGTGTTTTCTGCAGTTCTGTTTTAATACTTGTTTCTCCTGACCAAAGCACACAACCTTACCTTTAAATTGAAAAGGAGAGATCCATAGTCAACAACAGTGTGGCTGTCAGCTCAAGGTTACTAATGAAAAATACCTAGAAGAGCTCCAGCACTGTGCAGAAGCCACTCTTTGACATCATGTCTGCCAAGTACAGGCAGTGCCTCATGTCGGCAATTGAAAGCAGTTAGCTTCAGGGACCTGAATGGATTCACGTAGCCTAATTAGTGTGTGTGTGCGTGTGTGTGCGTGTGTGTGTGATTGTTTTAAAGTTTAATCTTGCGATGACTGAAAGGCAGAAGCTGAGCTGGCTGGTTGAGACGCCGAGCTGCTCTTGTTTTCTTGGTTCTTGAGCTAGTCTGAGCCAGGGGTGGGAGTGCTGGTTGGTGCTGACTGCTGATCCATACTCTGCAGTAAAGGCATGCACCATCTATAAATGGAAGCTAGACTTAATTGCTCCTAGATTAGTTTGAAACTAGCACATTATTTTTAATAAAATCTGTGTTTGGGGGTGGGGGAAACCTAAGGATTAACTACGGTTATAGGAAACCGAGGTCCTTACTCAGTTGACTGTAACATTAGTGAAGATTTATTGAGTGCTTACTCTGTGCCTGGCGAGGCTGAGCCTGTTCCACGTGTAACCTTGAGTCATACTGATGAGGCTGGCGCTTAGATGGTTTAGTTGGGCAGAACGATGGGGCAGTGGAGTCAGCCCCCTCGTGAATGTGGCAGTGTGCGTAACATGCTGGTCACACTGGCCCTGGTTGCTGCCTAGTAGGTATGGAAGGATGTAGTTGTTTGATGACATTTTTTTTTTTCTTGCAGTGGGCTAGCCTGTTTTTGGTTTGGTTTGGATTGGTTTGGTTTTTGGTTTTTGCTTTGTACAGCCATCCAGTAAATTCATGATTTTCTCAGTCTCCTGAAAAACCATGTCTCTCTCTGTCTGTAGGCTCCATATGAAATCATTGTATATTTCTCCTTGATGTATCTGCTTTTTTGCATGTAAAGATTCTGTATGAGCAGAAGACATAGGGATGAGCCTCCTTTGCTGAAGGAGGGTGAGGCAAACTTTTATTTTGGCAGCAATGGGAATAAAGTAAACACCAGTCATATAGCGCAGACCTGGGCTTCCAGCTCGTTTTGCTCAACTCTTTCAGACCCCTGAGCAAACACAGATGGCTTTCCACTTCTCAGTTTTATGTATAAAATCCTTTAGACTATAAATTCCAAAGGCAATTTGGAATTTTTCAATGTTTTCTTGATTGCATGCCATGGGTAGGCGGGCCACAAGGCTTGGTTTAGACAATATAAAGGTTCAGAAAGTGGTGCTGGGTAGTAAGGTGGTCTCACTGCACTATGTTATGCCATGGCTGGGTAGTAAGGTGGTCTCACTGGTCTATGTTATTCCATGGCTGGGTAGTAAGGTGGTCTCACTGCACTATGTTATGCCATGGCTGGGTAGTAAGGTGGTCTCACTGGTCTATGTTATGCCATGGCTGGGTAGTAAGGTGGTCTCACTGGACTATGTTATGCCATGGCTGGGTAGTAAGGTGGTCTCACTGGGCTATGTTATTCCCCATGGCTGGGTAGTAAGGTGGTCTCACTAGACTATGTTATGTTATGGCTGGGTAGTAAGGTGGTATCACTGCACCATGTTATGCCATGGCTGGGTAGTAAGGTGGTCTCACTAGACTATGTTATGTTATGGCTGGGTAGTAAGGTGGTATCACTGCACCATGTTATGCCATGGCTGGGTAGTAAGGTGGTCTCACTGGACTATATTATGCCATGACTGGGTAGTAAGGTGGTCTCACTGGACTATGTTATGCCATGGCTGGGTAGTAAGGTGGTCTCACTGGACTATATTATGCCATGACTGGGTAGTAAGGTGGTCTCATTGGACTATGTTATGCCATGACTGGGTAGTAAGGTGGTCTGAGTGGGCTATGTTATTCCATGGCTGGGTAGTAAGGTGGTCTCACTGGACTATATTATGCCATGACAGGGTAGTCAGGTGGTCTGAGTGGACAATGTTATTTTATGACTGGGTAGTAAGGTGGTCTCACTGGACTATGTTATGCCATGGCTGGGTAGTAAGGTGGTCTCACTGGACTATGTTATTCCATGACTGGGTAGTAAGGTGGTCTGAGTGGGCTATGTTATTCCATGGCTGCGTAGTAAGGTGGTCTCACTGGACTATATTATGCCATGACTGGGTAGTCAGGTGGTCTGAGTGGACAATGTTATTTTATGGCTAGGTAGTAAGGTGGTCTCACTGGACTATATTATGCCATGACTGGGTAGTCAGGTGGTCTGAGTGGACAATGTTATTTTATGACTGGGTAGTAAGGTGGTCTCACTGCACTATGTTATGCCATGGCTGGGTAGTAAGGTGGTCTCACTGGACTATGTTATGCCATGACTGGCTAGTAAGGTGGTCTCACTGGACTATGTTATTCCATGGCTGGGTAGTAAGGTGGTCTGAGTGGACTATATTATGTTATGGCTGGGTAGTAAAGTGGTCTCACTGGACTATATTATGCCATGACTGGGTAGTAAGGTGGTTTCACTGGACTATGTTATGCCATGGCTGGGTAGTAAGGTGGTCTCAGTGGACTATGTTATGCCATGACTGGTTAGTAAGGTGGTCTCACTGGACTATATTATGTTATGGCTGGGTAGTAAGGTGGTCTCACTGGACTATGTTATGCCATGACTGGGTAGTAAGTGGTCTCACTGCACTATGTTATGCGATGACTGGGTAGTAAGGTGGTCTCACTGGACTATATTATGTTATGGCTGGGTAGTAAGGTGGTCTCACTGGACTATGTTATGCCATGACTGGGTAGTAAGGTGGTCTCACTGGACTATATTATGCCATGACTAGGTAGTAAGTTGGTCTCACTGGACTCTGTTATGCCATGGCTGGGTAGTAAGGTGGTCTGAGTGGACTATGTTATGTTATGGCTGGGTAGTAAAGTGGACTGAGTGGACTATGTTATGTTATGGCTGGGTAGTAAGTTGGTCTCACTGGAATATATTATGCCATGACTGTGTAGTAAGGTGGTCTCATTGGACGATGTGATGCCATGACTGGGTAGTAAGGTGGTCTCAGTGCACTATGTTATGCCATGGCTGGGTAGTAAGGTGGTCTCACTGCACTATGTTATGCAATGGCTGGGTAGTAAGGTGGTCTCACTGGACTATGTTATGCCATGGCTGGGTAGTAAGGTGGTCTCACTGTACTATGTTATGCCATGACTGGGTAGTAAGGTGGTCTCACTGGACTATGTTATGCCATGACTGGGTAGTAAGGTGGTCTCACTGGACTATATTATGCCATGACTGGGTAGTAAGGTGGTCTCATTGGACGATGTGATGCCATGACTGGGTAGTAAGGTGGTCTGAATAGGCTATGTTATTCCATGGCTGGGTAGTAAGGTGGTATCACTGGACTATGTTATGCCACGACTGGGTAGTAAGGTGGTCTGAGTGGACTATGTTATGTTATCGCTGGGTAGTAAGGTGGTCTGAGTGGACAATTATTTTATGGCTGGGTACTAAGGTGGTCTCACTGGACTATGTTATTTTATGGCTGGGTAGTAAGGTGGTCTCACTGGACTATGTTATGCCATGACTGGGTAGTAAGGTGGTCTGACTATGTTATGTTCTGGCTGGGTATGGTTATGGACTATGTTATGCATGGCTGGGTAGTAAGGTGGTCTCACTGGACTATGTTATGCCATGACTGGGTAGTAAGGTGGTCTCACTGGCCAATGTTATGCCATGACTGGATAGTAAGGTGGTGTCACTGGACTATTTTATGCCATGTCTGGGTAGTCAGGTGGTCTGAGTGGACAATGTTATTTGCCGTGGCTGGGTAGTAAGGTGGTCTCACTGGACTATGTTATGTTATGACTGGGTAGTCAGGTGGTCTCACTGTAACAACGTTATGCTATGGCTGGGTAGTAAAGTGGTCTCACTGGTCTATGTTATGTTATGGCTGGGTATTAAGGTGGTCTCACTGCACTATGTTATGCCATGGCTGGGTAGTAAGGTGGTCTCACTGAACTATGTTATGCCATTTCTGGGTAATAACGTGGTCTCATTGGACTATGTTATGCCATGGCTGGGTAGTAAGGTGGTCTCACTGGACTATATTATGCCATGACTAGGTAGTAATATGGCTAGGTAGTGAGGTGGTTTCACTGGATTATGTTATTCTACAGCTGGGTAGTAAGGAGGTCTCACTGGACTATGTTATGCCATGCTGGGTAGTAAGGTGGTCTCACTGGACTATGTTATGCCATGGCTGGGTAGTAAGGTGGTCTCACTGGACTATGTTATGCCATGGCTGGGTAGTAAGGTGGTCTCACTGGACTATGTTATGCCATGGCTGGGTAGTAAGGTGGTCTCACTGGACTATGTTATGCCATGGCTGGGTAGTAAGGTGGTCTCACTGGACTATGTTATGCCATGACTGGGTAGTAAGGTGGTCTCACTGGACTATGTTATGCCATGACTGGGTAGTAAGGTGGTCTCACTGGACTATGTTATGCCATGGCTGGGTAGTAAGGTGGTCTCAGTGGACTATGTTATGCCATG
>NC_046158.1:143887227-143920239 GCF_011064425.1 Rattus rattus | reverse complement strand
AGCTCGTGTGCCGACTTGGGCTTGAAGAAAAATATTATGCCATGACCGGGTGTTAACGGGGTCTCAGTGGACAATGTTATTTTATGGCTGGGTAGTAAGGTGGTCTCACTGGACTATGTTATGCCATGACTGGGTAGTAAGGTGGTCTCACTGGACTATGTTATGCCATGGCTGGGTAGTAAGGTGGTCTCACTGCACTATGTTATGCCATGACTGGTAATAAGGTGGTCTCACTGGACTATGTTATGTTATGGCTGGGTAGTAAGGTGGTCTCACTGCACTATGTTATGCCATGACTGGGTAGTAAGGTGGTCTCACTGGACTATGTTATGCCATGGCTGGGTAGTAAGGTGGTCTCACTGGACTATGTTATGCCATGACTGGGTAGTAAGGTGGTCTCACTGGACTATATTATGATGTGATGCCATGACTGGGTAGTAAGGTGGGCTGAATAGGCTATGTTATTCCATGGGTGGGTAGTAAGGTGGTGCCATGACTGGGTAGTAAGGTGGTCTCACTGGACTATGTTATGCCATGACTGGTTAGTAAGGTGGTCTGAGTGGGCTATGTTATGTTATGGCTGGGTAGTTAGTTGGTCTCACTGGAATATATTATGCCATGACTGTGTAGTACGGTGGTCTCATTGGACGATGAGATGCCATGACTAGGTAGTAAGGTGGTCTCAGTGCACTATGTTATGCCATGGCTGGGTAGTAAGGTGGTCTCACTGGACTATGTTATGCCATGACTGGTTAGTAAGGTGGTCTGAGTGGGCTATGTTATGTTATGGCTGGGTAGTAAGTTGGTCTCACTGGAATATATTATGCCATGACTGTGTAGTAAGGTGGTCTCATTGGACGATGTGATGCCATGACTGGGTAGTAAGGTGGTCTCAATGGACTATGTTATTCCATGGCTGGGTAGTAAGGTGGTATCACTGGACTATGTTATGCCTGATGTTATGCCACTATGTTATGTTATCGCTGGGTAGTAAGGTGGTAGTAAGGTGGTCTGAGTGGACTATGTTATTTTATGGCTGGGTAGTAAGGTGGTCTCACTGGACTATGTTATTTTATGGCTGGGTAGTAAGGTGGTCTCACTGGACTATGTTATGCCATGACTGGGTAGTAAGTGGTCTCACTGCCCTATGTTATGCCATGACTATATAGTACGGTGGTGTCACTGCACTATTTTATGTTATGTCTGGGTAGTAAGGTGGTCTCACTGCACTATGTAATGTCTCACTGGGTAGTAAGGTGGTCTCACGCACTATGTTATGTTATGGCTGGGTAGTCAAGTGGTCTCACTGGTCTATGTTATGTTATGGCTGCGCATTAAGGTGGTCTCACTGCACTATGTTATGCCATGGCTGGGTAGTAAGGTGGTCTCACTGAACTATGTTATGCCATTTCTGGGTAATAACGTGGTCTCATTCGACTATGTTATGCCATGGCTGGGTAGTAAGGTGGTCTCACTGGACTATATTATGCCATGACTAGGTAGTAAGGTGGATCTCACTGGAGTATGTTACGTTATGGCTGGGTAGTAAGGTTGTCTCACTGGACTATGTTTTTCCATGACTGGGTAGTAGGGTGGTCTCACTGGACTATGTTATGCCATGGCTGGGTAGTAAGGTGGTCTGAGTGGACTATGTTATGCCATGGCTGGGTAGTAAGGTGGTCTGAGTGGACTATGTTATGTTATGGCTGGGTAGTAAGGTGGTCTGAGTGGACTATGTTATGTTATGGCTGGGTAGTAAGGTGGTCTGAGTGCACTATGCTATGCCATGGCTGGGTAGTAAGGTGGTCTCACTGGACTATGTTATGCCATGACTGGGTAGTAAATTGGTCTCACTGGACTATTTTATGCCAATACTGGGTAGTATGGTGGGTCTAACTCCACTATGTTATGTTATGGCTGGGTAGTAAGATGGTCTCACTGCACTATGTTATGCCATGACTGGGTAGTAAGGTGGTCTGAGTGGACTATGTTATGTTATGACTGGGTAGTAAGTTGGTCTCACTGGACTATATTATGCCATGACTGGGTAGTAAGGTTGTCTCAGTGGACTATGTTATGCCATGGCTGGGTAGTAAGGTGGTCTCACTGGACTATGTTATGCCATGACTGGGTGGTAAGGTGGGTCTCACTTGAGTATGTTATGCCATGGCTGGGTAGTAAGTGGTCTCACTGCACTATGTTATGCCATGACTGGATAATAAGGTGGTCTCACTGCACTATTTTATGTTATGGCTGGGTAGTAAGGTGGTCTCACTGCACGATGTTATGCCATGGCTGGGTAGTAAATTGGTCTCACTGGACTATTTTATGCCAATACTGGGTAGTATGGTGGGTCTAACTCCACTATGTTATGTTATGGCTGGGTAGTAAGATGGTCTCACTGCACTATGTTATGCCATGACTGGGTAGTAAGGTGGTCTGAGTGGACTATGTTATGTTATGACTGGGTAGTAAGGTGGTCTCACTGGACTATATTATGCCATGACTGGGTAGTAAGGTGGTCTCAGTGGACTATGTTATGCCGTGGCTGGGTAGTAAGGTGGTCTCACTGGACTATGTTATGCCATGACTGGGTAGTAAGGTGGTCTCACTGGACTATGTTATGCCATGACTGGGTTGTAAGGTGGGCTAACGGCACTGTTCTCGGCTGTACTCGGGTCACGCGATGGTCTCGTTGGCCTTCTTTTTCTCGAGCTGGGTAGTAAGGTGGTCTCACTGGACTATATCATGCTATGACTAGGTAGTAAGGTGGGCACTATGTTATGCCATGACTGGGTAGTAAGGTGGTCTCACTGCATTATGTTATGCCATGATTGGGTAGTAAGGTGGTCTCACTGTACTATGTTATGCCATGACTGGGTAGTAAGGTGGTCTCACTGGACTATGTTATGCCATGGCTGGGTAGTAAGGTGGGTCTCACTGGCTATGTTATGCCATGACTGGGTAGTAATGACTGACTAGGTAGTAAGGTGGGTCTCACTGGACTGTTATGCCATGACTGGGTAGTAAGGTGGTCTCACTGGACTATGTTATGCCATGATAGGGTAGTAAGGTGGTCTCACTGGACTATGTTATGACATGACTGGGTAGTAAAGTGGGTCTCACTGCACTATGTTATGTTATGGCTGGGTAGTAAGATGGTCTCACTGCACTATGTTATGCCATGACTGGGTAGTAAGGTGGTCTGTGTGGACCATGTTATGTTATGGCTGGGGAGTAAGTTGGTCTCACTGGACTATATTATGCCATGACTGGGTTGTAAGGTTGTCTCAGTGGACTATGTTATGCCATGGCTGGGTAGTAAGGTGGTCTCACTGGACTATGTTATGCCATGACTGGGTAGTAAGGTGGGTCTCACTGGAGTATGTTATGCCATGACTGGGTAGTAAGTGGTCTCACTGCACTATGTTATGCCATGACTGGATAATAAGGTGGTCTCACTGCACTATTTTATGTTATGACTGGGTAGTAAGGTGGTCTCACTGCACTATGTTATGCCATGACTAGGTAGTAAGGTGGTCTCACTGGACTATGTTATGCAATGGCTGGGTAGAAAGGTCGTCTCACTGGACTATGTTATGACATTGCTGGGTAGTAAGGTGGTCTCACTGGACTATGTTATGCCATGACTGGGTAGAAAGGTGGTCTCACTGGACTATGTTATGCCATGACTGGGTAGTAAGGTGGTCTCACTGGACTATATGATGCCATGACTGGGTTGTAAGGTGGTCTTATTGGACGATGTGATGCCATGACTGGGTAGTAAGGTGGTCTGAGTGGGCTATGTTATTCCATGGCTGGGTAGTAAGGTGGTCTCACTGGACTATATTATGCCATGACTGTGTAGTCAGGTGGTCTGAGTGGACAATGTTATTTTATGGCTGGCTAGTAAGGTGGTCTCACTGGACTATGTTATGCTATGACTGGGTAGTAAGGTGGTCTGAGTGGACTATGTTATGTTATGGCTGGGTAGTAAGGTGGTCTGAGTGGACAATGTTATTTTATGGCTGGGTAGTAAGGTGGTCTCACTGGACTATGTTATGCTGGGTAGTAAGGTGGTCATGACTATGTTATGTAGTAAGGTGGGTCTCACTGGACTATGTTACGTTATGGCTGGGTAGTAAGGTGGTCTCACTGCACTATGTTATGCCATGACTGGGTCGTAAGGTGGTCTCACTGCACTATGTTATGCCATGACTGGATAGTAAGGTGGTGTCACTGCACTATTTTATGTTATGGCTGGGTAGTAAGGTAGTCTCACTGCACTATGTTATGCCGTGGCTGGGTAGTAAGGTGGTCTCACTGCACTATGTTATGTTATGGCTGGGTAGTAATGTCTCACTGTACCACGTTATGCTATGGCTGGGTAGTCAAGTGGTCTCACTGGTCTATGTTATGTTATGGCTGCGTATTAAGGTGGTCTCACTGCACTATGTTATGCCATGGCTGGGTAGTAAGGTGGTCTCACTGAACTATGTTATGCCATTTCTGGGTAATAACGTGGTCTCATTGGACTATGTTATGCCATGGCTGGGTAGTAAGGTGGTCTCACTGGACTATATCATGCCATGACTAGGTAGTAAGGTGGATCTCACTGGAGCATGTTACGTTATGGCTGGGTAGTAAGGTTGTCTCACTGGACTATGTTTTTCCATGACTGGGTAGTAGGGTGGTCTCACTAGACTATGTTATGCCATGGCTGGGTAGTAAGGTGGTCTCACTGAACTATGTTATGCCATTTCTGGGTAATAACGTGGTCTCATTGGACTATGTTATGCCATGGCTGGGTAGTAAGGTGGTCTCACTGGACTATATCATGCTATGACTAGGTAGTAAGGTGGGTCTCACTAGACTGTTATGCCATGACTGGGTAGTAAGGTGGTCTCACTGGACTATGTTATGCCATGGCTGGGTAGTAAGGTGGTCTCACTGGACTATGTTATGCCATGACTGGGTAGTAAGGTGGTCTGAGTGGACTATATTATGTTATGGCTGGGTAGTAAAGTGGTCTCTCTGGACGATATTATGCCATGACTGTGTAGTAAGGTGGTGTCACTGCACTATGTTATGCCATGGCTGGGTAGTAAGGTGGTCTCACTGAACTATGTTATGCCATCACTGGGTAATAAGGTGGTCTCACTGGACTATGTTATGCCATGACTGGGTAGTAGGATGGTCTCACTCGACTATGTTATGCCATGACTGGGTAGTAAGGTGGGTCTCACTGCACTATGTTATGCCATGTCTGGGTAGTAAATTGGTCTCACTGGACTATTTTATGCCAATACTGTGTAGTATGGTGGGTCTCACTGCACTATGTTATGTTATGGCTGGGTAGTAAGATGGTCTCACTGCACTATGTTATGCCATGACTGGGTAGTAAGGTGGTCTGAGTGGACTATGTTATGTTATGGCTGGGTAGTAAGTTGGTCTCACTTGACTATATTATGCCATGACTGGGTAGTAAGGTTGTCTCAGTGGACTGTGTTATGCCATGGCTGGGTAGTAAGGTGGTCTCACTGGACTATGTTATGCCATGACTGGGTAGTAAGGTGGTCTCACTGCATTATGTTATGCCATGACTGGGTAGTAAGGTGGTCTCACTGGACTATGTTATGCCATGACTGGGTAGTAAGGTGGGTCTCACTGCACTATGTTATGTTATGGCTGGGTAGTAAGATGGTCTCACTGCACTATGTTATGCCATGACTGGGTAGTAGGGTTGTCTCAGTAGACTATGTTATGCCATGGATGGGTACTAAGGTGGTCTCACTGGACTATGTTATGCCATGACCTGGTACTAAGGTGGGTCTCACTGGAGTATGTTATGCCATGACTGGGTAGTAAGTGGTCTCACTGCATTATGTTATGCCATGACTGGATAATAAGGTGGTCTCACTGCCCCATTTTATGTTATGGCTGGGTAGTAAGGTGGTCTCACTGCACGATGTTATGCCATGGCTGGGTAGTGAGGTCGTCTCACTGCACTATGCTATGCCACCGCTGGGTGGGAAGGTGGTCTCACTGCACTATGTTATGCCATGGCTGGGTAGTAAGATGGTCTCACTGGACTATGTTATGCCATGACTGGGTAGTAAGGTGGTCTCAATGCACTATGCTATGCCATGGCTGGGTAGTAAGGTGGTCTCACTGCACTACGTTATGCAATGGCTGGGTAGAAAGGTGGTCTCACTGGACTATGTTATGCCATGGCTGGGTAATAAGGTGGTCTCACTGGACTATTTATGCCATGACTGGGTAGTAAGGTGGTCTCACTGGACTATGTTATGCCATGATAGGGTAGTAAGGTGGTCTCACTGGACTATGTTATGTTATGGCTGGGTAGTTAGGTGGTCTCACTGGATATATTATGCCATGACTGGTAGTAAGGTTGGTCTCATTGGACTATGAGATGCCATGACTGGTAGTAAGGTGGTCTTGCACTATGTTATGCCATGACTGGGTAGTAAGGTGGTCTCACTGGACTATGTTATGCAATGTTAGAAAGGTGGTCTCACTGGACTATGTTATGCCATGGTTGGGTAGTAAGGTGGTCTCACTGTACTATGTTATGCCATGACTGGGTAGTAAGGTGGTCTCACTGGACTATGTTATGCCATGACTGGGTAGTAAGGTGGTCTCACTGGACTATATTATGCCATGACTGGGTAGTAAGGTGGTCTCACTGGACTATGTTATGCCATGACTGGGTAGTAAGGTGGTCTGACTATGTATGTTATTAATTGGGGTCTGGACTATGTTATGACGACTGGGTAGTAAGGTGGTCTGCTGGACTATGTTATGTTATGTTATGGCTGGGTAGTCAGGTGGTCTGCGTGGACTATGTTATGCCATGGCTGGGTAGTAAGGTGGTCTCACTGGACTATGTTATGCCATGACTGGGTAGTAAGTGGTCTCACTGCCCTATGTTATGCCATGACTGGATAGTAAGGTGGTGTCACTGCACTATTTTATGTTATGTCTGGGTAGTAAGGTGGTCTCACTGCACTATGTTATGCCGTGGCTGGGTAGTAAGGTGGTCTCACTGCACTATGTTATGTTATGGCTGGGTAGTCCAGTGGTCTCACTGGTCTATGTTATGTTATGGCTGGGTAGTAAGGTGGTCTCACTGGACTATGTTATGCCATGGCTGGGTAGTAAGGTGGTCTCACTGAACTATGTTATGCCATTTCTGGGTAATAACGTGGTCTCATTCGACTATGTTATGCCATGGCTGGGTAGAGGTGGTCTCACTGGACTATGTTATGCCATGACTGGGTAGTAAGGTGGTCTCACTGGACTATGTTATTCCATGGCTGGGTAGTAAGGTGGGTCTCACTGGACTATGTTATGCCATGACTGGGTAGTAAGGTGGGTCTCAGTGGACTATGTTATGCCATGACTGGGTAGTAAGGTGGTCTCACTGGACTATGTTATGCCATGACTGGGTAGTAAGGTGGTCTGAGTGGACTATATTATGTTATGGCAGGGTAGTATAGTGGTCTCTCTGGACTATATTATGCCTTGACTGTGCAGTAAGGTGGTTTCACTGGACTATGTTATGCCATGGCTGGGTATAAGGTGGTCTCACTGGACTACGTTATGCCATGACTGGGTAGTAAGGTGGTCTCAGTGGACTATGTTATGCCATGACTGGGTTAGGTGGTCTCATGCACTATTGGGTAGTAAGGTGGTCTCACTGGACTATGTTATGCCATGACTGGGTAGTAAGGTGGTCTGAGTGGACTATGTTATGTTATGGCTGGGTAGTATGGTGGTCTCTCTGGACTATTTTATGCCTTGACTGTGTAGTAAGGTGGTTTCACTGGACTATGTTATGCCATGACTGGGTAGTAACGTGGTCTCACTGCATTATGTTATGCCATGATTGGGTAGTAAGGTGGTCTCACTGGACTATGTTATGCCATGACTGGGTAGTAGGGTGGTCTCAGTGGACTATGTTATGCCATGGCTGGGTAGTAAGGTGGGTCTCACTGGCTATGTTATGCCATGACTGGGTAGTAAGCTGGTCTCACTGGACTATGTTATGCTATGACTAGGTAGTAAGGTGGGTCTCACTGGACTGTTATGCCATGGCTGGGTAGTAAGGTGGTCTCAGTGGACTATGTTATGCCATGACTGGGTAGTAAGGTAGTCTCACTGGACTATGTTATGCCATGACTGGGTAGTAAGGTGGTCTGAGTGGACTATATTATGTTATGGCTGGGTAGTATAGTGGTCTCTCTGGACTATATTATGCCTTGACTGTGTAGTAAGGTGGTTTCACTGGACTATGTTATGCCATGGCTGGGTATAAGGTGGTCTCACTGGACTACGTTATGCCATGACTGGGTAGTAAGGTGGTCTCACTGCACTATGTTATGCCATGACTGGGTAGTAAGGTGGTCTCACTGGACTATGTTATGCCATGACTGGGTAGTAAGGTGGTCTCCATGACTGGACTATGTTATGCCATGACTGGGTAGTAGGGTGGTCTCAGTGGACTATGTTATGCCATGGCTGGGTAGTAAGGTGGGTCTCACTGGCTATGTTATGCCATGACTGGGTAGTAAGCTGGTCTCACTGGACTATGTTATGCTATGACTAGGTAGTAAGGTGGGTCTCACTGGACTGTTATGCCATGACTGGGTAGTAAGGTGGTCTCACTGGACTATGTTATGCCATGACTGGGTAGTAAGGTGGTCTCACTGGACTATGTTATGCCATGACTGGGCAGTAAGGTGGTCTCACTGCACTATGTTATGCCATTATTGGGTAGTAAGGTGGTCTCACTGGACTATGTTATGCCATGACTGGGTAGTAAGATGGTCTCACTGCACTATGTTATGTTATGGCTGGGTAGTAAGATGGTCTCACTGCACTATGTTATGCCATGACTGGGTAGTAAGGTGGTCTGTGTGGACTATGTTATGCTATGGCTGGGTAGTAAGTTGGTCTCACTGGACTATGTT
Source organism: Rattus rattus (assembly GCF_011064425.1). Taxonomy (NCBI): domain Eukaryota; kingdom Metazoa; phylum Chordata; class Mammalia; order Rodentia; family Muridae; genus Rattus; species Rattus rattus. The sequence continues at coordinate 143,911,246 of NC_046158.1, read as the reverse complement.
ATGCCATGGCTGGGTAGTAAGGTGGTCTCAGTGGACTATGTTATGCCATGGCTGGATAATAAGGTGGTCTCACTGCACTATTTTATGTTATGGCTGGGTAGTAAGGTGGTCTCACTGCACTATGTTATGCCATGGCTGGGTAGTAAGGTGGTCTCACTGCACTATGTTATCCCATAAGACTGCACTATGTTATGCCATGACTGGTTAGTAAGGTGGTCTCAGTGCACTATGTTATGCCATGGCTGGGTAGTATGGTGTTCTCACTGCACTATGTTATGCAATGGCTGGGTAGAAAGGTGGTCTCACTGGACTATGTTATGCCATGGCTGGGTAGTAAGGTGGTCTCACTGGACTATGTTATGCCATGACTGGGTAGTAAGGTGGTCTCACTGGACTATGTTATGCCATGACTGGGTAGTAAGGTGGTCTCACTGGACTATATTATGCCATGACTGGGTAGTAAGGTGGTCTTATTGGACGATGTGATGCCATGACTGGGTAGTAAGGTGGTCTGAGTGGGTATGTTATTCCAAGGCTGGGTAGTAAGGTGGTCTCACTGGACTATATTATGCCATGACTGTGTAGTCAGGTGGTCTGAGTGGACAATGTTATTTTATGGCTGGGTAGTAAGGTGGTCTCACTGGACTATGTTATGCCATGACTGGGTAGTAAGGTGGTCTGAGTGGACTATGTTATGTTATGGCTGGGTAGTAAGGTGGTCTGAGTGGACAATGTTATTTTATGGCTGGGTAGTAAGATGGTCTCACTGGACTATGTTATTTTATGGCTGGGTAGTAAGGTGGTCTCACTGGACTATGTTATGCCATGACTGGGTATTAAGGTGGGTCTCACTGGACTATGTTTTGTTATGGCTGGGTAGTCAGGTGGTCTGAGTGAACTATGTTATGTCATGGCTGGGTAGTAAGGTGGTCTCACTGGACTATGTTATGCCATGACTGGGTAGTAAGTGGGTGTTATGCCATGACTGGATAGTAAGGTGGTGTCACTGCACTATTTTATGTTATGTCTGGGTAGTAAGGTGGTCTCACTGCACTATGTTATGCCGTGGCTGGGTAGTAAGGTGGTCTCACTGCACTATGTTATGTTATGGCTGGGTAGTAATGTCTCACTGTACCACGTTATGCTATGGCTGGGTAGTCCAGTGGTCTCACTGGTCTATGTTATGTTATGGCTGCGTATTAAGGTGGTCTCACTGCACTATGTTATGCCATGGCTGGGTAGTAAGGTGGTCTCACTGATCTATGTTATGCCATATCTGAGTAATAACGTGGTCTCATTGGACTATGTTATGCCATGGCTGGATAGTAAGGTGGTCTCACTGGACTGTATTATGCCATGACTAGGTAGTAAGGTGGATCTCACTGGAGTATGTTACGTTATGGCTGGGTAGTAAGGTTGTCTCACTGGACTATGTTTTTCCATGACTGGGTAGTAGGGTGGTCTCACTGGACTATGTTATGCCATGGCTGGGTAGTAAGGTGGGTCTCACTGGCTATGTTATGCCATGACTGGGTAGTAAGCTGGTCTCACTGGACTATGTTATGCTATGACTAGGTAGTAAGGTGGGTCTCACTGGACTGTTATGCCATGACTGGGTAGTAAGGTGGTCTCAGTGGACTATATTATGCCATGACTGGGTAGTAAGATGGTCTCACTGCACTATGTTATGCCATGACTGGGTAGTAAGGTGGTCTGTGTGGACCATGTTATGCTATGGCTGGGTAGTAAGTTGGTGCCATGACTGGGTAGTAAGGTGGTCTCACTGGACTATGTTATGCCATGGCTGGGTAGTAAGGTGGTCTCACTGGACTATGTTATGCCATGACTGGGTAGTAAGGTGGTCTCACTGCACTATGTTATTCCATGACTGGATAATAAGGTGGTCTCACTGCACTATTTTATGTTATGGCTGGGTAGTAAGGTGGTCTCACTGCACTATGTTATGCCATGGCTGGGTAGTAAGGTGGTCTCACTGCACTATGTTATGCCATGGCTGGGTAGTAAGGTGGTCTCACTGCACTATGTTATGCCATGGCTGGGTAGTAAGGTGGTCTCACTGGACTATGTTATGCCATGGCTGGGTAGTAAGGTGGTCTCACTGGACTATGTTATGCCATGACTGGGTAGTAAGGTGGTCTCACTGACTATGTTATGCCATGACTGGGTAGTAAGGTGGTCTCACTGGACTATGTTATGCCATGACTGGGTAGTAAGGTGGTCTCACTGGACTATGTTATGCCATGACTGGGTAGTAAGGTGGTCTCACTGGACTATGTTATGCCATGACGATGTCTGGGTAGTAAGGTGGTCTCATTGGACTATGTTATGCCATGACTGGGTAGTAAGGTGGTCTCATTGGACTATGTGATGCCATGACTGGGTAGTAAGGTGGTCTGAATGGGCTATGTTATGCCATGGCTGGGTAGTAAGGTGGTCTCACTGGACTATGTTTTGGGTGGGTAGTAAAGGTGGTCTCACTGGAAAATGTTATTTTATGGCTGGGTAGTAAGATGGTCTCACTGGACTATGTTATTTTATGGCTGGGTAGTAAGGTGGTCTCACTGGACTATGTTATGCCATGACTGGGTATTAAAGGTGGGTCTCACTGGACTATGTTTTGCCATGGCTGGGTAGTCAGGTGGTCTGAACTATGTTATGTCATGGCTGGGTAGTAAAATAGTCTCACTGGACTATGTTATGCCATGACTGGGTAGTAAGTGGTCGCACTGGGATGAGTTATGCCATGACCGGGTAGGAAGGTGGGGTCACTGCACTCTTTTATGTTCTGGCTAGGGAGTAAGGTGGTCTCACTGGGCTATGTTATGCCGTGGCTGGGTAGTAAGGTGGTCTCACTGCACTATGTTATGTTATGGCTGGGTAGTAATGTCTCACTGTACCTCGTTATGCTATGGCTGGGTAGTCAAGTGGTCTCACTGGTCTATGTTATGTTATGGCTGCGTATTAAGGTGGTCTCACTGCACTATGTTATGCCATGGCTGGGTAGTAAGGTGGTCTCACTGATCTATGTTATGCCATATCTGAGTAATAACGTGGTCTCATTGGACTATGTTATGCCATGGCTGGATAGTAAGGTGGTCTCACTGGACTATATTATGCCATGACTGGGTAGTAAGGTGGTTCTCACTGGAGTATGTTACGTTATGGCTGGGTAGTAAGGTTGTCTCACTGCACTGGACTATGTTTCTCATGACTGGGTAGTGGGTGGTCTCACTGGACTATATTATGCCATGGCTGGGTAGTGGGTGGGTCTCACTGGCTATGTTTGCCTTATGACTGGGTAGTAAGGTGGTCTCATAAGGTGGTCTCACTGGACTGTTATGCCATGACTGGGTAGTAAGGTGGTCTCACTGGGCTATATTATGCCATGACTGGGTAGTAAGGTGGTCTCACTGGACTATGTTATGCCATGACTGGGTAGTAAGGTGGTCTGAGTGGACTATATTATGTTATGGCTGGGTAGTAAAGTGGTCTCTCTGGACTATATTATGCCATGACTGTGTAGTAAGGTGGTTTCACTGGACTATGTTATGCCATGGCTGTGTATAAGGTGGTCTCACTGGACTATGTTATGCCATGACTGGGTAGTAAGGTGGTCTCACTCCACTATGTTATTCCATGACTGGGTAGTAAGGTGGTCCACTGGAATATGTTATGCCATGACTGGGTAGTAAGGTGGTCTCACTGCACTATGTTACGTTATGGCTGGGTAGCAAGGTGGTCTCACTGGAATATGGTATGCCATTACTGGGTAGTAAGGTGGTCTCACTGGACTATGTTATGCCATTACTGGGTAGTAAGGTGGTCTCACTGGAGTATGTTATGCCATGACTGGGTAGTAAGTGGTCTCACTGCACTATGTTATGCCATGACTGGATAGTAAGGTGGTGTCACTGCACCATTTTATGTTATGGCTAGATAGTAAGGTGGTCTCACTGCACTATGTTATGCCATGGCTGGGTAGTAAGGTGGCCTCACTGGACTATATTATGCCATGACTAGGTAGTAAGGTGGGTCTCACTGGAGTATGTTGCCTTATGGGTGGGTAGTAAGGTGGTCTCACTGGACTATGTTATTCCATGACTGGGTAGGAAGGTGGTCTCACTGGACTATGTTATGCCATGGCTAGGTAGTAAGGTGGGTCTCACTGGAGTATGTTATGCCATGCTGGGTAGTAAGCTGGTCTCACTGGACTATGTTATGCCATGACTTGGTAGTAAGGTGGGTCTCACTGGAGTATGTTATGCCATGACTGGCTAGTAAGGTGGTCTCACTGCACTATTTTATGTTATGGTTGGGTAGTAAGGTCGTCTCATTGGACTATGTTATGCCATGGCTGGGTAGCAAGGTGGTCTCACTGGACTAGGTTATGCCATGACTGGGTAGTAAGGTGGTCTCACTGGACTATGTTATGCCATGGCTGGGTAGTAAGGTGGTCTCACTGCACTATGTTATGTTATGGCTGGGTAGTAAGTTGGTCTGAGTGGACTGTGTTATATTATGTCTGGGTAGTAAGGTGGTCTGAGTGGACAGTGTTATTTTATGGCTGGGTAGTAAGGTGGTCTCAGTGGACTATGTTGTTTTATGGCTGGGTAGTAAAGTGGTCTCACTGTACTATGTTATACCATGACTGGGTAGTAAGGTGGTCTCACTGGAGTATGTTATGCCATGGCTGGGTAGTAAGGTGGTCTCACTGCACTACGTTATGTTATGGCTGGGTAGTAAGGTGGTCTGAGTGGACTGTGTTATGTTATGGCTGGGTAGTAAGGTGGTCTCACTGTACCATGTTATGCCTTGAGTGGGTAGTAAGGTTGGTCTCACTAGACTTTTATGTTATGGCTGGGTAGTAAGGTGGTCTCACTGCACTATGTTATGCCATGACTGGGTTGTAATGTGTTCTCACTGCACTATGTTATGCCATGACTGGGTAGTAAGGTGGTCTTACTCCACTACGTTATGTTATGGCTGGATAGTAAGGTGGTCTCACTGCACTATGTTATGCCATGATTGGGTAGTAAGGTGGGCTCACTGGACTATATTATGTTATGGCTGGGTATTAAGGTGGTCTCACTGGACTATATTATGCCATGACTGGGTAGTAAGGTGGTCTCACTGGACTATAATATGCCATGACTGGATAGGAAGTTGGTCGCACTAGACTCTGTTATGCCATGACTGGGTAGTAAGGTGGTCTGAGTGGACTATGTTATGTTATGGCTGGGTAGTAAGGTGGTCTGAGTGGACTATGTTATGTTATGGCTGGATAGTAAGGTGGTCTGAGTGGACAATGTTATTTTATGGCTGGGTAGTAAGGTAGTCTCACTGGACTATGTTATTTTATGGCTGGGTAGTAAAGTGGTCTCACTGGACTATGTTATGCCATGACTGGGTAGTAAGGTGGGTCTCACTGGACTACGTTATGTTATGGCTGGGTAGTAAGGTGGTCTCACCGGACTATATTATGCCATGACTGGGTAGTAAGCTGGTCTCACTGCACTATGTTATGCCATGACTGGGTAGTAAGGTCGTCTCACTGCACTATTTTATGTTATGGGTGGGTAGTAAGGTGGTCTCAGTGGACTATGTTATGACATGGCTTGGTAGTAAGGCAGTCTCACTGCACTATGTTATGCCATGTCTGGGTAGTATGTTGGTCTCACTGGACTATTTTATGCCATTACTGGGTAGTATGGTGGCTCTCACTGGAGTATATTATGCCATGACTGGGTAGTAAGGTGGTCTCACTGGAATATGGTATGCCATGACTGGGTAGTAAGGTGGTCTCACTGGACTATGTTATGCCATAACTGGGTAGTAAGGTGGGTCTCACTGGAGTATGTTATGCCATGACTGGGTAGTAAGTGGTCTCACTGCACTATGTTATGCCATGACTGGATAGTAAGGTGGTGTCACTGCACCATTTTATGTTATGGCTAGATAGTAAGGTGGTCTCACTGCACTATGTTATTCCATGGCTGGGTAGTAAGGTGGCCTCACTGGACTATATTATGCCATGACCAGGTAGTAAGGTGGGTCTCACTGGAGTATGTTGCCTTATGGGTGGGTAGTAAGGTGGTCTCACTGGACTATGTTATTCCATGACTGGGTAGGAAGGTGGTCTCACTGGACTATGTTATGCCATGGCTTGGTAGTAAGGTGGGTCTCACTGGAGTATGTTATGCCATGCCTGGGTAGTAAGGTGGTCTCACTGGACTATGTTATGCCATGACTTGGTAGTAAGGTGGGTCTCACTGGAGTATGTTATGCCATGACTGGCTAGTAAGGTGGTCTCACTGCACTATTTTATGTTATGGTTGGGTAGTAAGGTCGTCTCATTGGACTATGTTATGCCATGGCTGGGTAGCAAGGTGGTCTCACTGGACTAGGTTATGCCATGACTGGGAAGTATGGTGGTCTCACTGGACTATGTTATGCCATGGCTGGGTAGTAAGGTGGTCTCACTGCACTATGTTATTTTATGTCTGGGTAGTAAGGTGGTCTGAGTGGAGTGTGTTATATTATTTCTGGGTAGTAAGGTGGTCTGAGTGGACAGTGTTATTTCATGGCTGGGTAGTAAGGTGGTCTCACTGGACTATGTTGTTTTATGGCTGGGTAGTAACGTGGTCTCACTGTACTATGTTATACCATGACTGGGTAGTAAGGTGGTCTCACTGGACTATGTTATGCCATGGCTGGGTAGTAAGGTGGTCTCACTGCACTATGTTATGTTATGGCTGGGTAGTAAGGTGGTCTGAGTGGACTGTGTTATGTTATGGCTGGGTAGTAAGGTGGTCTGAGTGGACAATGTTATTTTATGGCTGGGTAGTAAGGTGGTCTCACTGGACTATGTTATTTTATGGCTGGGTAGTAAGGTGGTCTCACTGTACCATGTTATGCCTTGAGTGGGTAGTAAGGTTGGTCTCACTAGACTTTTATGTTATGGCTGGGTAGTAAGGTGGTCTCACTGCACTATGCTATGCCATGACTGGGTTGTAATGTGTTCTCACTGCACTATGTTATGCCATGACTGGGTAGTAAGGTGCTCTCACGGACTATGTTATGCCATGGCTGGGTAGTAAGGTGGTCTCACTGCACTATTTTATGTTATGTCTGGGTAGTAAGGTCTCACTGCACCATTTTATGCTATGGCTGCGTAGTCAGGTGGTCTCACTGTTCTATGTTATGATATGGCTGCGTAGTAAGGTGGTCTCACTGCACTATGTTATGCCATGCCTGGGTAGTAAGGTGGTCTCACTGCACTATGTTATGCCATGGCTGGGTAGTAAGGTGGTGTGAGTGGACTATGTTATGTTATGACTGGGTAGTAAGGTGGTCTCACTGAACTATGTTATGCCATGACTGGGTAATAACGTGGTCACATTGGACTATGTTATGCCATGGCTGGGTAGTAAGGTGGTCTCACTGGAATATGTTATGCCATGACTGGGTAGTAAGGTGGTCTCACTGCACTATGTTATGTCATGACTGGGTAGTAAGTTGGGTCTCAATGCACTATGTTATTTTATGGCTGGGTAGTAAGATCGTTTCACTGGACTATGTTATGCCATGACTGTGTAGTAAGGTGGTCTCAGTGGACTATGTTATGCCATGGCTGGGTAGTAAGGTGTCTCACTGGATTATATTATGCCATGACTGGGTATTAAGGTTGTCTCAGTGGACTATGTTATGCCATGGCTGGGTAGTAAGGTGGTCTCACTGGACTATGTTATGCCATGACTGGGTAGTAAGGTGGTCTCACTGGACTATATGATGCCATGACTGGGTAGTAAGGTGGTCTTATTGGACGATGTGATGCCATGACTGGGTAGTAAGGTGGTCTGAGTGGGCTATGTTATTCCATGGCTGGGTAGTAAGGTGGTCTCACTGGACTATGTTATGCCATGACTGGGTAGTAAGGTGGTTCTCACTGGAGTATGTTATGCCATGACTGGGTAGTAAGTGGTCTCACTGCACTATGTTATGCCATGACTGGATAGTAAGGTGGTGTCCCTGCACTATTTTATGTTATGGCTGGGTAGTAATGTGGTCTCACTGCACTATGTTATGCCATGGCTGGATAGTATGGTGGTCTCACCGGACTATGTTATTCCATGACTGGGTAGTAAGGTGGTCTCACTGGTCTGTGTTATGCCATGGCTGGGTAGTAATGTGGGTCTCACTGGAGTATGTTATGCCATGACTGGGTAGTAAGCTGGTCTCACTGGACTATGTTATGCCATGACTAGGTAGTAAGGTGGGTCTCACTGGTCTATGTTATGCCATGACTGGGTAGTGAGGTGGTCTTACTGGTCTATGTTATGCCATGACTGGGTAGTAAGGTGGTCTCACTGGACTATGTTATGCCATGACTGGGTAGTAAGGTGGTCTCACTGCACTATGTTATGCCATGGCTGGGTCATAAGATGGTCTCACTGCACTATGTTATGCCATGACTGGGTAGTAGGGTGGTCTCACTGGACTATGTTATGCCATGACTGGGTAGTAAGGTGGTCTCACTGCACTATGTTATGCCATGGCTGGGTCGTATCATGGTCTCACTGCACTATGTTATGCCATGACTGGGTAGTAGGGTGGTCTCACTGGACTATGTTATGTTATGGCTGGGTAGTAAGGTGGTCTCACTGGACTATGTTATGCAATGACTGGGTAGTAAGGTGGTCTCACTGGACTATATTATGCCATGACTGGGTAGTAAGGTGGTCTCACTGGAGTATGTTATGCCATGACTGGTTAGTAAGGTGGGTCTCACTGGACTATATTATGCCATGACTGGGTAGTAAGGTGGTCTCACTGGACTATGTTATGCCATGACTAGGTAGTAAGGTGGGTCTCACTGGACTATATTATGCCATGACTGGGTAGTAAGGTGGTCTCACTGGACTATGTTATGCCATGGCTGGGTAGTAAGTTGGTCTCACTGGAATATGTTATGCCATGATTGGGTAGTAAGGTGGTCTCACTGGACTATGTTATGCTGTGGCTGGGTTTTAGGGTGGTCTCACTGCACTATGATATGTGCTTTCCCGATGGCCGTTCTTAAGTTTTACTCAGATCTTGACTAAATTTCCTGGTAATTTTGTGGTGGGCGTTCTAACAACCTCTAGTTTTTTTAAGAAACAAAATGAGGGTGGTCTTTGAAAAGGTGGTATGCTAAATTTATTCCCGATGTGCAAGTAATTCCAGGAATTATTAAGAAAAATATAGGCTGGAGGGTGGGCTGGGAAAGGCTTGGTGCACCTGGGCTGCCTCCATCAGCAAACCCTATGACTACGCTGTTTCCAAGTGTAGTTTTGAGCATTTGTAAGTGTTGCTTTTACTCCTTAGTCTGGTGATTGTAATTTCACCTCTTAGTGCCTGGTAATTGTAGGAATGAGAAGAGGAGGATGTGTGCGGCCAGCTAATAACACTACACACGGCACAGACTCAGGTGCAAGGCTGCTTAGACAGTGGCTCGCCTGCCGGTCTCCAAGATGAAGCCCATGGAGGACCCTCAAAGGGACCTAGGCTCAAACTCCATGGTGTTCTTCCTCTTACATCTATGTATTTTGTTGATAAAAAGGATGTCCGTGCTCTCTTTCTGATCTGCTAAGCTTTTTTTAAAACTTACATGTTTTATTTGTATAGCAAAATGAGATGAGATAAAATGAACAGCTTCCATGACTTAGTCTCCTCAGCCCCAACCTTAGCAGTACAGGCCTGTGTGATGGCCTGTGTGAAGGCCTGTGTGATGCATCTTGGCACCATCGGGGGAAGGGCAGGGTGCTGTGGCTCTCCACACCAAGAGGCTCACCTCTTAGAATGTTAGATAGGGCATTGTCCTGGGATTTTGTTGTTGTTGTTGTTGTTCTGTTTTTTTTTTTTTTTTTTTTTTTTGTTAGCATTTTTTGATAATACTTTGGTATTAATAATCAAGCTTCATTTGCACTGCTAATCTTTAAATAAGAAAATTATGTTTTTTTTTTAAATTACTGCTGAACAAAAAAATCACCGCAGTTGTTTATTGAAATTTACCACTGATTATTTCCATGATCAATATTGTAGAAAAAAGGACCTTGTTGTTTAGATTATCTGTCATTAGTAACTGTCTCCTCAGAAGATAGAAAAGGAATCTTTAATTTTGAACCGAAATTTAACCCTCGAGTGACCAGTGCTGGTTAAAATGGGGTCCTTCTTACCTGATGCTTTGTCCTTTCAGTTTGCAGTGTTGTGTTTCCCTCTCTGGCTGTGCCTAATCACAGCACAGGGCAGCTAGAGCAGGAGGGTTTCTTTCCTTTCCCACCTGTGCCTCCATGACGGGCTAAATCATGGCCAGGGCATTGGATTTGTACAGTGTGCTTAGGGAGTATTTGAATGTAGCCATTGGTAGACACTTTTGTGGATTGTTCATATTTTAATTTTGTTGCATTCTCTGAGCTTATTGGCATGTTAAAATATGCATTTATATGACATAGTAACATTCTATTTTAGCATTTTATCTTCCTAAGGAAGTTGAGAAGTGATGTTACAGATGATAATTGATACTTACTAAAAAGATTGCTACTATAGTTTAGTGAAAGGAAGCAAGTATGTTCTGCTTGCCCGCAGTGCGCTTTAATTTTTACAACTGTTGACTGGTTGCTTCTCCTTCACCAAAAGAACTGTAGTGAATAAAACACAGGCTGGCATAGCATTTTACCAGAGAAGGAATCTAGGACAACCTTTTAAGTGTTGGGTTTTGTAGTCAGTTTGAGTAGTGGATTCCTGTCTCCTCACCTGACGGCCTTGTGTGTCTGTCTGCCCATGCCTTTCTTCTGCTCTTCCTGCTCGGACGGCCCGACGGCAACACCACAACCGCAGGAGCTGGACGAGGTACTGTGCCCTGGGGAGTTTTGTTTGTTGGGTGATTTTAGTTTATAAAATAACTCTTTTTCTGCAGTCTTTGTTCATATAGATGACACTCGCCCTGCACACATTCAGAGTTACTGTGTGGAATGTATGACTTTGTACTTCCTGTGTTCACACTGAACCTCGAGTGGAAAGCAAGCTACCTGCGCAGGATGAAGACCTTGGCCTCCTGCTCTCTGAGACAGAGAGAATCTAGGGTTGAGGGGAGGACAGGGGGACAGGCCATCTGATGGAAGTCTTAGGCAGGGAGGGAGGGAGCGGGGAGCGCCATGCTCACGATGCTGTAAGGAATGCTGTCTGTGTTTAGACTGTTACTGCAGATGCCCACCTCAGCCCCTTCCCAACAGCAGCAGCTCACCAGGAAGGTAGAAAGTGTCCATCTCCATCCCTTGGGGTGTGTGTGTGTGTGTGTGTGTGTGTGTGTGTGTGTGTGTGTGTGTGTGTGTGTGTGTTGTTGATTTTTGTGGCCCTGTTGAAAGGGCTGGGGGCAGGAAAGTGACACTACTGCTGACCACATTAGTGGTTCTTTGTGTCTCAGTGATGAAGGAGTAGCAAGGGTTTTTCTGATGGCAGGCCGAGGGAGGAAGTCTGTATAGAAAGGCAGATCAGGAGACCAGAATGACTTCTGTTTATAAACCTGCAGGTTCCAGCTCCTGGGTTTGCTCTAGCTGTACATTAGAAAAGCCTAAACTTCAGTTGGTGATGACAACAGACTGCAGCGCTCACCATCCGTGGGAGCCAGTTAAGCAAAAGGCAGAAGAGCTGTAGTCCGCATGGCACACGGTACCTCTGAGAGCGAGCAGGGAATGAGCTCCCCACTCGTGGCCAACGGGGAAGGGTGCTGCACACAAAGGCAGCAGGCCCTGTGCCCCTTTCTTGTTTGTTTTAAGGAGAATAACCTGTATTTCTGTGGGATGAAAAGATGTGTGGAACACCATTAACAGTGGGCCCTCCTGAGACTGAGGAGAGTGAGGTGAAAAGAACGCTTCCATTTCAAGCCTGTTCTTACTGCACACAGAGATGTAACTCCTGGCAGGGTCACTTCTGGATTAAACACCCTAGCCTAAAGCTTAATGCTTAGGTAGGTACCAGGGCTAGGCCTTCTAGTCCCCATGCAGGGTCCTCAGTGCTAGCAGCCTGGGCCCTTAGCCCTGGGCCAAGGAAGAATGAAGCTAGGGGTGGGTCACTTGGGGCACAGCAGGTGAAGATGAGTTTGCTAGAGAAACTCCTGCTAGGTTAGGCCTGACACAGAGAATCTGGTAGACATGGAACAGTGGTGACATCAGGGTATGAGGTCCTCTTCACTGAGTGGACTGAAGCTAGAACACCCTTGAGGGCTGAGGAAAGAGTTGTGGTTGTGGGATGACAGGTAAAATAGTCTTAACACCTCAGGTCAGCCTCATGAGCAGCTTGCTTCCATTCTTTCCCCTCCTGTTGGGGCAGGTTCTAAAGATTAGTCTTGTGTGAGAGGAGCTTGAAGACCACTTTGTGTTTCTTCACGGTTCTGGTGTTAGGGTCTAACCCTATGAAGCCCAAGCTGGTCTCCAGTTCTTGGCAGTCCTGCTTCCTCAGCAGCCCAGGTACTAGGGTCACAGATGTGCACTACCATATTTGGTCCCTATTAGCATTTCTCGTGCCTAGCATCTGGAGCAGCAGCCTGGCAGAAGTACGGTGCGGTGGCTAAGCAGTCTCTGACTCTCGCTCTTGGCTCTGCATGCTTCACTTCCTGCCCTTGTCCAGCACCATTATGTTGTTCATGAAGTGTAGCTTCTAGAATTATATGCGACATACTTTATTTACCTCATCCATTCATTCCACCCATTTACTGTTGACTCATTCAGCTAATTATAATTGTGTGTTCATTACTGCCAAGTGCCAGGTGCTGGATGAGGGACTAGGGATGTTGTTGGGAAAGGGAAAGGTGTCCAGAGGCTCCGGTCACGGTGGGCGGGGGTGTTGGGCTTCAAGGTCGTGTCTTCTGGGTGTCCTGGCATGAAGCCATGGTTCTGAGAGCCCCTGCTCCCTTCAGGTAGCCCTGCAGGCAGACATGTTAGCCACTCTCCTGTTGAAGCTGAGCCCTGGAGACGCTGCTTTCTTTCTTGCTCAGGAAGTGTGTGCTGTAGAGTTTGGGCTAAGGAAGAGGCCATTCTCCATCCACATCGTTGTCAGGGTAGCATCTGCTCTCCGGTCTTCTGTGCCTCTCTTTAATTCTCTGCCTTGGAGAGGTAATCTTCTAGAAGATGGAAGCTATTAAAACATTAGAGGGTATAAATGTGAGGATCCCAAACCACCTAGACCTGTAACCCAGCCCTTGTGGCCTTGAGCAGGTGTCCATGCCAAAGGTTTCAACACCCACTGAAGGTAGGAGCCAGGCCTTGGGAAGGATTGTGTCTTCGGCTGAGAGACCAGGTCTGCAGGTGTGCTCAGTGCTGTGCTGGCGGGTGGGAGTTAGGTTCCCTCTTGGTTTTTTAGCTTGTGTACATACATTAAGGAAAGAAAGTTGGTGAGTTAGCAAGATTATCAAGACAGTGTATGGGTTTCTCAAGGTTCGTGCTTTCCATTTTGTGTGCCGTTGAGGAAGTGTTTTCAATAATTTCATCATGAGAAGATAGCATTATTTTAGTCTCAGATTAAGATGAGTTGACTGTGACATCTCTATTCCTGTATCCACTGCTTGTTCACTGCTCCCTGAGCCTAGAGACTTCTTAGGCCATGCTGACTGAGGCCCTTTGCAAGAGTTGGCAGACTGTGGTTGTAGCATCCCGTCTGGAAGTGTCGAGTGGTCATGCAGTCCAGTTGCTGTCCGAGCTGCTCTTGTTCCTCTGTCAAACGGCCTAGATCTTTGCACTCGTCCTTAGGTCTGACTGACTGTGTGTGTAGGAGTGGAAGGCTGTGTGTTTGCAACAGCAGGATTTATAAGGCAGGGTGCGTATGTTTCTTCCATAGGTCAGGAATTTGTATGTCTGGAGTGGAGGCAGGGAGATAGACACTGCAGGGAAGCATGAGCTATGCTGTCAAGACAGCTGGGGGCTCTGCATTCTGTACAGAACAGTGCTCTGAGGAGACCAGTAACCCGTGGTTCTCGAAAGACAGCCCCAAGTTAAGACACAAGGATTCTTAAGTTCTTAATTCTCTAATGTGCAGTTTACATAGCATTTCTTTCCTTATTTAAAAAAAAATACAAAGGTTTTCTTTATTTCAGAAGTACAAGTTTATTAAGAAAATCCTAACTTGTGTTGGGTTTGGGGAGTAGGGCGAGTTGAAATTAGGTAGGCATAACGGGGAGAGGCATGGCTTTGTGGAGAGGACAGCAGCCTGGACACTCCTGTGTACTGAGCACAGCACGTTAGTGAGGAGAGCTCGGGGAAGTTGAAAGGGTGATTAGTTATTTTGCTGCTAAGATACATTTTCATGTTCCTGTTTGTTCCCGTTTCAAACAGTTGACGTTATCTTCAGTTGTTTTCCCTTCACAAAACACATGTTCTTTTTCAGTAGTGTACACTGTGATACACATTACAGACCTGTACTGATAAGAGATGTGGAATGTTTCTTCTCATTAGGACTGGGTTTCTGTCATGATGAACTATGGCCATAGACTCTATCAGGGACAAGTAATTGGCCACATGCAAGTCCTCAGTCTTGGTGCAGCGCCGGAAAGCAATAGTGGCTGTGCAGGCTGGCGCCTATCCCTCCTGAGGTCTTCTAGTTTGCTGGCTTCCCTAGGACCCATTGAAAGAGTGTCCTGACCTCAGTCTTGATGTCCATTGAATGGGGACACGTCTCATATAAAGGAAAGTGCTGCTTTAAACAGCGTGGCCCACTTCAGCTGGATGTTCATCTGGTTGTGACTCCTAGTGAGAGGACTAGTGGTTTACGATGTCATGTCTGCACATTTTCAGTGAAAGTTGCACTGTCTGTTTTGTTAACAAGTTGATATGCTCTCTGTCGGAGCACATGGGAGAATGATACCATTAGAGATTACTTCCTATGGCTTCTTACTGTGGCAGCTTAAAGCTGTGCTTTGTGTGTTTTCTGGACTTGAGTTCAGGGTCCACTCTCTAGTGTCAATGAGTCTGTCAGGCTCTACTAAAATAGCACATCAGAGCTGGGGGCTAAGCACTTCCCACAAGGACATTCGGGGTTGGGGATTTGGCTCAGTGGTAGAGCGCTTGCCTAGCAAGCGCAAGGCCCTGGGTTCGGTTCCCAGCTCAAAAAAAAAAAAAAAACAACCCACAAGGACATTCTTGGTGGCTGTGGAGTGGGAATGTTTCCAGAGTGGTCAGGACAAGCCTGCTCAGACTGGCACTTGAGCTCTGGAACCTTCTCCAGCTGGTATAGTTGCTCCAGGAAGCTCCGAAGCCCTGGGTCTTCTTTGCTCTTTGTTTCATAGCCTCTTGTCCTGGTCTATTTGCTTAGTGAACTGTAATTGTATTACTTGGGTTGCTAAGAGTGAGAGTGTGGGAAGGGATGGGGAGTCTGGAGTCTGCTGGCCCAGGTTTTAATCTGTCACATTACCAATAGCGTGGTGGCCAAAGCCAGGTTGCTTAACTTTTCTGAATTTCAATTCTGTATTTATAAATTGAAATAATATTCCTCAGTTCATCTGGTTTTTGTGAGGATTAAAATAAGACTTACTGTTAGTGAAGGCTTAAAGTGGCAGAATTGCCAGGTCTTACAATTCCTAGTGGTGCGTGCTTAAAGGATGCACCATCAATCTGGGCATAGGAGGAGCATGGACCTGCAGTGCTGAGGTAGACAGTGGTGGGGATGCTGGGGCAGGTGGAGGTCAGGCTACAGGAAGGGTGTGTGTGTGTGTGTGTGTGTGTGTGTGTGTGTGTGTGTGTGTGTGTGTGTGTGTGTGTGTGTGTGGTGTTACTGAAGATAACAGTAGGAGTTGGAGTGTGAGCTCTCAGTAATGGAGGGGTTGTTACTTGGAGAGTTGAGGTTTTTATTATCTTGTATTATTTGTATTTGTATAGTTTTCTCTTCATTTGTGAGAATTTTAGATTTGCCTCTTTATTGTTAGGTAAGCAAATATGACCTTTTCAAATGAATAAAAAAAAATGTAGATGATTACAAGGAAGGAAGGGGTAGACATTGCTCACTCACAAAGGGTTGTCTAGAAGGATGTCTGTAGACCACTGCGCATTGTGTCGTGGGTATCATCTGGGCCTTTTGAAATTAGCATTTAAAAATCCCATGCTTTGGAGACTTGTAGATCCTTTCAGATCCATTCTTTGCCTCCAGGCAAAGTAAATAAATAACCAGGCTAATCCTGTTACTTCCCTCCCACTCCCAGAAATTTCAAAGGTTTTATATATATAAAAGGTTATATATATATTGCAAATTTAAAAAGTAGAAGCTGTCTGTCATTTCAAAGTAAGAGAAGTGCAGCCGGTGGACAGGTAGCAAAGACTCAGCTGCGTGCTAGAAGGCAGGTTGGCTGACACCAGCCCCAGGGCCGCTTTGGCCATGGGCAGTCTTGCTAGCCCTTCTAAGCAGTTCTTAGACATCTGTTAGCACATGGTTAACAGTCTGGTGAGTAACTGGACAACTCGATCTCCACAGAGGGTCACTCACCTTCTGCTTCCGCTGCCCTGCCTCAGCTCTGCCACTGAGAAGGGGCCTTCACATAGGGAGCTGATCTCTGACATTTCCATGACATTTCTGTAGCCAGGTCACGTCAAAGTTGTGTCCACAAGAATGTCCAAGGAGGTTAAGTGGTGCATGAAAAGATTGGAGTGGAGCTCAGACCCTAGTGTGTCAGAGACCAGCGTGTATCTCGGGCACGTGCATTTCCCTGCCTTTCCACATCCTCAGGGAGGGTTGGGAGAGCCACATCCATGCTGACCTCTGACCACCTCCCAATGCCTGTTACTCCCTGTAGCTGGCTGATGACCGCATGGCGCTGGTGTCAGGCATCAGCCTAGATCCAGAAGCAGCAATTGGCGTGACAAAGCGGTCCCCTCCAAAGTGGGTGGACGGAGTAGACGAAGTAAGTCTCTACATGTTCCCTTTTGTTTGTTTGTCTTTTAAGTTGGGAAGGCAGAGAATCTCTGTGGTGTGAGTCACTGTGGCTACAGTTAGACCTATCCTCAGACATAGCCATGCGTGAGTTTGCTCATTTATGTGCCACATAGTAAAGAAGACTGGCTGGCTGGCTGCCTAGATGATGTGGACTTAGCGTTCCCACCAGCTACTTGAATCATAGAAAGAAATGCAAAACTGTGCAATAAAGAATAGTGTGTGCTTCTTTGTTTTAAATTTATTTACGTTTATTTGGTTTTTCCAGGCAGGGTTTCTCTGTGTAGCCCAGGCTGACTTTGAACTCAGGAGATCCACCTGCCTCTGCCTCCCCAGTGCTGGGATTGAGGGCGCGTGACCTCGGCTATCGGCTTATTTTACTTTATTTGTGTCAGTGTTTGCCTACAGGTGCATCTTTGTATGAGGCGTGTGCCTGAGCAGAGAGCACTGATCAAAGAGCATTGGAGCTCGTTACACGGATGGTGAGAGCCACCATGCGGGTGCTGGGAACCGAACCCAGACCCCTCTGCACTGAACTGCGAGCTGCACTGAAGTGCTGATGCGTCTCTCTAGCTTTTGTGTTCTCTGTTCCCTTATAACGTGAATTGTAAAAGTTACTGTGTGTCAGTAGTGAGCCACTAAATTCATCTGAATGCAGACTGTGGTGTAGCTAATTGTCTTGAATATGCAGCTGGGTGGCTGCCAGGCATGAGTGAGATTCTAGTGAGAAATGCATTTGTTTAGATACAGTATGATGTTGGCCGCATTAAGCAGAAGATGAGGGAGTTAGCCAGCCTTCATGATAAGCATTTGAACAGACCCACGCTGGACGACAGCAGCGAGGAGGAACATGCCATCGAGATCACTACCCAGGAGGTCACACAGGTAAGGACACGTGACAATCCTGGGAGCTGCTGACCCTACCCCAGCCTTTGCCCCGCTCTAAACCCAGCTGATACTGTCCTAAAACTCATGGGCACTTGGGAAAACCCAAAGTCTATGAGTGGTTTTCAGAGTATGTGGTTTTCTTGGAGATATGGGCACTATTTTTCAGTTGTTGGTAGATACCACTGTTGATGTTAAAATGTGCAATTGCTAGGACTTGCAATTTTGTGCTAAAATACAGGTCTGTTTTGAACCAATCTTTGGGTGATATGACTGGTAAACACTAGTTTAAGCTTTGGTGTTTGTGTGTTCAAGTCTCCTTTGTACTTATTTGAGAGTAGATATCCAAATGTCTAAAGCCAGCTTTGTAGCTGAGTAGCCATGCAATGTTTTTACTTCAGTCTCTGACTCTACCTTTTCATCTTTAAAATGGGCATAAAAGTCACATTAGTACCTGTCTCATGCAGGAAGTCAAGTAGATATAGACAGTAACAGGGTGTGAAGTGAGCAGCATAGGCACATTTAGGTAAGTCTTTGTGTGTGTGTGTGTGTGTGTGTGTGTGTGTGTGTGTGTGTGTGTGTGTGTACAAAACCTATAGCCCTCTTTCACCCTGCAGTGCTACACACACACACACACACACACACACACACACACACACCTCCATCCATCCTGACCTTTCTATACAAGCCTGCAGAGCAGGGTGCCTCCTGACAGGCCTGGCTAGGAGAGGCTTTTGATGTAAGCCAGAGCTATTCTCTCAGCTCTTCCATAGGTGCCAGCGTGCTGTGCAGGCCCTGCCCAGCCGGGCACGAAGGGCGTGCTCGGAGCAGGAAGAGCGGCTACTGCGGAATGTGGTGGCCTCCCTGGCACAGGCCCTGCAGGAGCTGTCTACCAGCTTCCGGCATGCACAGTCTGACTACCTGAAACGTGAGTGCAGGCCCTGTGGAGGGAGTCTTGGGTAAAATGCCTTGTGTTTTCTGTCCTCCTTTGGGGCAGTCTCTCCACTCAGCACCTACTGCCCATTGTTAACAACTAGTTAGGCACATTCACACCTTTTGGGCAGGACAGGAGGAAGATGCCTCCCTAGGCAACCCTTGCTGAGGAGAGAAGACCTGGCCCCTGGTGCAGAGGCAGGGACTTCCTGTCCAGGTGAACAGCACTCATCTTGGGCTGGGCAGACTTTGAAGGTCACAGTGCTGTTGTAGAAGCCTTGTTGACGTGACGTTGGGCTCTGTAGGTTTTCATGACACATGTCAGAGCCAGTTCCTCCACAGAATGACATCTGCACGGCCCTTGGGACCTAAAAGCGGGGTGCAAACAGTCTTGCATTAGCTTACTCTGGAACTGGGTTTTTCTGTTTCATTGTCAGGGATAGAACCCCACTTACTCCTGAAACCCTGCTCCCTTTCGCACATATCTTCCTTCATTTCATTCCTCCAGATTGCGATCAGAATGCTTACTAGAGAGTCTCCAGAAGAGACACAGATGCTGTATCAGTGTCTCATAACAGCAGCTAGAGTAGCTGTCTGTTTTGCTTAGAGAAGTCTCAGTCGGTTGCGTCCTGTCTGTCTCGGCATCCTGTGAATTGGGCGTTCGTTTAGGGATGGCTGCCCTGAACAGTTGCATGCTGTTGCAGTGCTTTAACACAAGCAAGGCTCCCCCTCTGGAGGTGGGCTTCTTTAGACCTGTTTAGGGGCCTCCCCTTGCTGTTGGGTTTTACTCTTAGACAGCCTTTTTTAAGGGTAGAACAGTGGCCATACACAGTCAAGTAAAGTGGGCTCCTGTCTGCTAGGCATGAAAAACCGAGAGGAAAGATCGCAGCATTTCTTCGACACCCCGGTACCACTAATGGATGATGGAGATGATGCTGCTCTGTATGGTCAGGTATGCGATGGGACAGGCAACTGCTGCCTCCTTCCTAAGCTCCTTCCCTATGCAGTGCTGGGCGGGCAGCTGTTACCTTGTGCCTGCCAAGTAGTCCTTGCTCAGTTTGCGCCCGGTGTGGCTGCAAGTGTGGCTTCTTTCTGGACCCCACTCCAGCTGCTGCACTGTGGACCATGCTGTTTGAGAGTTGGGGTCCTTGCTTCCTGTGTAGGAAATAAGTTATCTGTTGCCAAATGCTTTATAAAAAATATTTTTGGGGGTTGGGATTTAGCTCAGTGGTAGAGCGCTTGCCTAGGAAGCTCAAGGCCCTGGGTTCGGTCCCCAGCTCCGAGAACCAAAAAAAAAAAAAAAAAAAAAAAAAAAAAAAAAATTTCGGGATTTGTTTTCTCTGAATGTTGTCTAACCTAGTCCGCCACAGCTTTCCTAATAGAGAGACCCCTATTTGGACAGGGTTTCACGGATGACCAGCTGGTGCTGGTGGAGCAGAACACACTGGTGGTGGAGGAGAGGGAGCGAGAGATCCGTCAGATTGTACAGTCCATTTCAGACCTCAACGAAATCTTCAGGGATTTGGGCGCCATGATCGTGGAGCAGGTGTGTATCCTGCAGGTGCCGGGCCCACCCTTCTCTGTGGTCCTTAAATCCTGTCCTCTAGTTGGAAAAACGTTTAAACATGTGCTTCTCACACTACTGAGTTTGAATGTGTGTGCCCGTTTGCGGCATTGTGGGCTACTGTCACTCCCTGTGAAAATACCATTTTTTTTTTTTTTTTAAATCTGGGGAGGGAGGAAGGAAGGACTTTTTCTTCCCGTCCCTGACCCTTGTGTGCGTGTGTCCTCTGCTCGCCTGGTGGACTCCGAGCAAGCCTGGCCTGACTCTGCCTGTGTACAGATCCCTTTGACAGTGGTAGACTGACGTGTCATGGCTGCTGGGGCCATCAGCTTTTACATGGAATTAAATCGTTACTCATCACTGCGGTCTGACTGGGGCATTAGTTCCTTGCCAGCAGGGCTTCGTTTGGGTCCTGGTCCCATGAAACTGTCTGAAGAGTGTTGAGGCCCTGTCAGAGTTGGCTGGGTAACCGCCATGCTTCCCGATGAAAGACGCCATGCTTGCCGTCTTTTCCGGCCTACCCTCCGTACCTCCTGTAGGAACCCAGAGACGAGACAGTTTAATAACCTGTCCTTGAGTGCCAAGTTGTCATTTTAGACAGTGATGGGAGCAGCCTGGCCATGGTGGTGGACACTAGCTGGTGTCCTGTCTGCCAGACCCAAGTACGTAATCAGCAAGCAATGGGAAGCCAGGTTCTTTTGCTCCTCAGCACAGGTTTCTAAGCCCTCGTATGTCCGAAGGCATTTCTATATCTACAGAGGCTAAATCAAAGGTAGAAACCAGGTTTTGGTTCTTGCTGCAGCTGATGCAGTACTCTATCGGGGATCTGACCCTGCTCTGGTAGGTCCCAAGGTCTGTGACCAGCATGTCCCGGGGTTGGCAGGTCAGTGTCCCTAGCTGTACTGACTGACTGTCTGTGCTGTCTCTCATTACTCAGGGCACAGTCCTTGATCGAATTGACTATAATGTTGAACAGTCCTGTGTTAAGACCGAAGATGGCTTGAAGCAGCTGCACAAGGTACTACCGTGCCCCATGGGGGGCGGGGTCTTTAGGAACTGCTGTCCTTCCTAGAGGCTTTCTTCCTCTTCCACACAGCCTCAACCCAGACACAACAAGGTCGAGATGAACTCCATTCACCCGGTGCAGTTATGAGCTTGCTCTCATGCTGCAGCCTGGTGTCAGGCAGAAAAAGCTGGGCACCTCTCCTGTGAAGCCTGGGTTTCTTTCCTGTTAGAGAAGCCTTGTTGTGTGTTGGGAGGTTTACTGCTTACTGCTGTTAACTTGGTGTGGGGTTCACTTCCGATGAGTTGTGGTGGGAAACTCCTAATCATGTCTCCCGGTGTTCCCTGGAGAAGTTCAGGAAGGTGGGGTGGGCTGTGCTCTTGTTGATGGGCTCCTCTTTCACGGGTTTGTGTGCTTGGTTTTGTTTTTGTTTTTAAGAAGTTGGTAGAAGTCATTTTAGAAATCCCGTAATCGTTTATGAGAAATGGGCTTGTGGACGTCAAGCTGGTATGTGTGGTTGGCATGTGACTCCTGTGAAGGGAATGGAGCTGACTGCTGACCAGGATAGATCTGATCAGTCCTGCCCACCTCCTTGTCATCGAAACCCATTGATACTTCTGGTCCTGTAATGAGCCCTAAGTCATGAACAGTCACACTTTTGTTTTTTCTGAAAGCAGAAATCACTCCATCTTACCATGGTCCCAGCCCTGCAGCCGCTGATCAGAGGCCCTTCCCCGTCCCTGTGCTGTTTACCTCAGGGCACGGACATGTCTTGCTTAGTGGTGTTTAGAGTAATGGAGGCACCAACCTGTGTCTCCCAAGCTAAAGCTGCCCCAACTCCTTTATAGAGGAAGGTTTGTGCTGCTGCTAAATTACCCATGGACGCTGACGTTTAAGTCACAACTGGGAGACATGTTTTGTGTTGTGATGCCGACAAGGGGGAGACTTCTCCATAGGAGGGACTGGATTGTACACAAAGACTTTGGTTTTGGTCTGGGGTTATCTGAGAGTTTCCCAGAGTGAGTGTTGGGGTTGCCATGAGGACTGGTGCTGTCCCCAGTCCATACTGTGGAGAGGCAGCTGAGACTTGGGAGTGCCTCCCATGGGCCATTTTTTTTTTTTTTTTTTTTTTTTATTATTAACTCGTATTTCTTATTTACATTTTGAGTGTTATTCCCTTTCCCGGTTTCCGGGTAAACATCCCCCTCCCCCCCTTCCTTATGGGTGTTCCCCTCCCCACCCTCCCCCATTGCCGCCCTCCCCCCAACAGTCTAGTTCACTGGGGATTCAGTCTTAGCAGGACCCAGGGCTTCCCCTTCCACTGGTGCTCTTACCAGGATATTCATTGCTACCTATGAGGTCAGAGTCCAGGGTCAGTTCATGTATAGTCTTTAGGTAGTGGCTTAGTCCCTGGAAGCTCTGGTTGCTTGGCATTGTTGTTCATATGGGGTCTCGAGCCCCTTCAGGCTCTTCCAGTTCTTTCTCTGATTCCTTCAACGGGGGTCCTATTCTCAGTTCAGTGGTTTGCTGCTGGCATTCGCCTCTGTATTTGCTGTATTCTGGCTGTGTCTCTCAGGAGCAATCTGCATCCGGCTCCTGTCGGCCTGCACTTCTTTGCTTCATCCATCTTGTCTAATTGGATGGCTGTATATGTATGGGCCACATGTGGGGCAGGCTCTGAATGGGTGTTCCTTCAGTCTCTGTTTTAATCTTTGCCTCTCTATTCCCTGCCAAGGATATTCTTGTTCCCTTTTAAAGAAGGAGTGAAGCATTCATTTGATCATCTGTCTTGAGTTTCATGTATTTCTAGGCATCTAGGGAAATTCAAACATTTGGGGCTAATAGCCACTTATCAATGAGTGCATACCATGTGTTTTTCTGTGATTGGGTTACCTCACTAGATGATATTTTCCAGTTCCAATCATTAGACTAAGAATTTCATAAAGTCATTGTTATTGATAGCTGAGTAATATTACATTGTGTAGATGTACCACATTTTCTGTATCCATTCCTCTGTTGAAGGGCATCTGGGTTCTTTCCAGCTTTTGACTATTATAAATAAGGCTGCTATGAACATAGTGGAGCACGTGTCTTTTTTATATGTTGGGGCATCTTTTGGGTATATGCCCAAGAGAGGTAGAGCTAGGTCCTCAGGCAGTTCAATGTCCAATTTTCTGAGGAACCTCCAGACTGATTTCCAGAATGGTTGTCTTGATCTGCAATCCTAACAATGGATGTCCTCTTTCTCCACATCCTCGCCAGCATTTGCTGTCACCTGAGTTTTTGATCTTAGCCATTCTCACTGGTGTGAGGTGAAATCTCAGGGTTGTTTTGATTTGCATTTCCCTGATGACTAAAGATGTTGAACATTTCTTTGGGTGTTTTCTCAGCCATTTGGCATTCCTCAGCCTGTGAATTCTTTGTTAGCTCTGAACCCCATTTTTTAATAAGGTTATTTGTCTCCCTCTTGATTAACTTTTTGAGTTCTTTGCCTATTTTGGATGACCCTCTCTATCAGATGTAGGATTGGTGAATGCCCCAATCTATTTGGTTGCCGTTTGTCTAACCACGTGTCCTTTTGCCTTAGAAACTTTGCAGTTTTATGAGATCCCATTTTATCGATTCTTGATCTTGGGCATAAGCCATTGGCGTTTTTGTTCAGAAAT